>NW_027442351.1:0-131957 GCF_048569485.1 Anomaloglossus baeobatrachus
ATCCTACGCAAATGGGACAGGAATCCGACGTCTCTCGACAGAAACGTCTCTCTTTCTCAAGCAACCAAAGCTTCTCTTCGGTGGTGGCTTCTTCCCACTTCACTATCGAAGGGGAAATCTTTTCTACCTCCATCCTGGGCAGTGGTCACGACGGACGCGAGTCTGTCAGGGTGGGGAGCAGTTTTTCTCCACCACAGGGCCCAGGGTACGTGGACTCAGCAAGAGTCCTCACTCCAGATCAATGTCCTGGAAATCAGAGCAGTGTATCTTGCCCTGAAGGCTTTCCAGCAGTGGCTGGAAGGCAAGCAGATCCGAATTCAATCGGACAACTCCACAGCGGTGGCTTACATCAACCACCAAGGCGGGACACGCAGTCGGCAAGCCTTCCAGGAAGTCCGACGGATTTTGATGTGGGTGGAAGCCACGGCCTCCACCATCTCCGCAGTTCACATCCCAGGCGTGGAAAACTGGGAAGCAGACTTTCTCAGTCGCCAGGGCATGGACGCAGGAGAATGGTCTCTTCACCCGGACGTGTTTCAGGAGATCTGTTGCCGCTGGGGGATGCCGGACGTCGACCTAATGGCATCCCGGCACAACAACAAAGTCACGGCATTCATGGCGCGATCTCACGATCACAGAGCTCTGGCGGCAGACGCCTTAGTTCAGGATTGGTCGCAGTTTCAACTCCCTTATGTGTTTCCTCCTCTGGCACTGTTGCCCAGAGTGTTACGCAAGATCAGGGCCGACTGCCGCCGCGCCATCCTCGTCGCTCCAGACTGGCCGAGGAGGTCGTGGTACCCGGATCTGTGGCATCTCACGGTCGGCCAACCGTGGGCACTACCAGACCGTCCAGACTTACTGTCTCAAGGGCCGTTTTTCCATCAGAATTCTGCGGCCCTGAACCTGACTGTGTGGCCATTGAGTCCTGGATCTTAGCGTCCTCAGGATTGTCTCAGGAGGTCATTGCCACTATGAGACAGGCTAGGAAACCAACGTCCGCCAGGATCTACCACAGGACGTGGAAAATATTCCTGTCATGGTGCTCTGCTGGGAGTTTTTCTCCCTGGCCATTTGCCTTGCCCATTTTCCTGTCTTTTCTTCAGTCCGGATTAGAAAAGGGTTTGTCACTCGGCTCCCTTAAGGGACAAGTCTCTGCGCTCTCTGTGTTTTTTCAGAAGCGCCTAGCCAAGCTTCCTCAAGTACGGACGTTCCTGCAGGGGGTTTGTCACATCGTGCCTCCTTACAAACGTCCGTTGGAACCCTGGGATCTGAACAGGGTACTGCTGGTTCTTCAGAAACCACCGTTTGAGCCAATGAAAGATATTTCTCTCGCACGCCTTTCACAGAAAGTGGTTTTCCTAGTAGCAATCACTTCACTTCGGAGAGTGTCGGAGCTCGCAGCTCTGTCATGCAAAGCCCCCTTCCTGGTGTTTCACCAAGATAAGGTGGTTCTGCGTCCGGTTCCGGAATTTCTCCCTAAAGTAGTATCCCCCTTTCATCTGAATCAGGATATCTCCTTACCTTCTTTTTATCCTCATCCAGTTCACCAATGTGAAAAGGATTTGCACTTGTTAGATCTAGTGAGAGCACTCAGGTACTACATTTCTCGTACGGCGCCGCTGCGCCGCTCGGATGCACTCTTTGTCCTTATCGCTGGCCAGCGTAAAGGGTCACAGGCTTCCAAATCAACCCTAGCTAGGTGGATCAAGGAACCAATTCTCGAAGCTTACCGTTCTGCAGGGCTTCCGGTTCCTTCACGGCTGAAAGCCCATTCTACCAGAGCCGTGGGTGCATCCTGGGCTTTGAGGCACCAGGCTACGGCTCAGCAGGTGTGTCAGGCTGCTACCTGGTCGAGCCTGCACACTTTCACAAAACACTATCAGGTGCATACCTATGCTTCGGCAGATGCCAGCCTAGGTAGGCGAGTCCTTCAGGCGGCGGTTAGCCACCTGTAGGCCAGAGCCGTTACGGCTCTATTATGAGGTATTATTTACCCACCCAGGGACTGCTTTTAGACGTCCCAATTGTCTGGGTCTCCCAATGGAGCGACAAAGAAGAAGGGAATTTTGTTTACTTACCGTAAATTCCTTTTCTTCTAGCTCCAATTGGGAGACCCAGCACCCGCCCCTGTTTTTTTGTGTACACATGTTGTTCATGTTGAATGGTTTCAGTTCTCCGTTATTCCTTCGGATTGAGCATACTTTAACCAGTTTATAATTGTTTTTTCCTCCTTCTTGCTTTTGCACCAAAACTGAGCAGCCCGTGTGACCACGGGGGGTGTATAGGCAGAAGGGGAGGGGCTTTACACTTTTAGTGTAATACTTTGTGCGGCCTCCGGAGGCATAGCCTATACACCCAATTGTCTGGGTCTCCCAATTGGAGCTAGAAGAAAAGGAATTTACGGTAAGTAAACAAAATTCCCTTCTTTTTTGCTTTTTCATCCAAGAAAAAAATGAAAAAAATCGGACAAACTTTGATTATAAAATCTGACTGAACAAACTGACAAAAAAAACCCACTGCTGAAACTCAGACCAATTTTTTTGTTAAAAAAATCGCTGAAGTCTGAATGAGGCTGACACCAGGGCTGAGCCGTTAGAAATGTACTGACTCCATCTTTACAAAAACAAGTCACCATTAACCAGTTCATGACTAGAACATATACCCCCATTTCTACCAGTTCCTGACTAGAGCATATACCACTATTTTTTCACTAAGGCTATTTTGGGGTTTTATACTACATGTGCTCTTTAACTTTACTTGTTAAGATATTTAAGTATTTTTTTTTCTCACTTTTTAATTTACAACCACAAAGGCCTGGTAAAAATATTTCAAGTGACCCTGCGGATATCTGCAGGTTAATATGGTTTAGGCCCTGTCACACACAGAGCTAAATCTGCGGCAGATCTGTGGTTGCAGTGAAATTGTGGACAATCAGTGCCAGGTTTGTGGCTTTGTACAAATGGAACAATATGTCCATGATTTCACTGCAACCACAGATCTGCCAAAGATTTATCTGTGTGTGTGACGGGGCCTTTTGGATGATGCCAGCTGCAGTACTGAAAATGAAAATAAACTTTTCCCCCAGTAGGCTTTTAGTCATACAGGCGTGTCCGGAGAAATTGTTGCCACCGCTCTGGCACCTTCACTTCTTGCGGTGCAGTGTATTAGTGCAGAGCAGGCTGTCCACGTGTTGTGAGCGGTGTTAGCACCGGGGGCTACTGAGAGAAGTAACGTAAACGTTTTCCTCGAAGCCGCATTTCCAGTACATCGGCCAGGACCTTTCAAACAGTATTAAACTGCTGATTAACCCGATAGATGCAGGTTAAGAGCGTTATCAGACCTGACAGGAGCCTTATAATTGCTAAATTCAAATTGTCCGTATATTGATAGTCCCAACCCACAGTGTGGGCAGTGATGGATATACTGTATATACAGTATATTCTGGCCATATATTTATTCAGCGCTTCACATTTTTGCAAGTTTTTCACATTCATTTCTAGTAGAATTTTTTTCATGAATAATTTTGTCACTTCATTGGTGTATCATAGTCATGGGCAGTCCAACTCTTTTTGGTGATCCGGTTCCCATGGCCTCGTTTACCAAAAAGAGCCGACTCTTTTGGCTCGTTCCTGGCTCCCTATTAATTATGTGTTCACCACAGGTAAACACACATTTAATCTTTTGTTGACGATGCTGAAACCCCGCCTACCCGCTGCTAAACCCTGCCCACTCCCAACTGACCAATTACTTTGCTAAGTGGGCGGGGTTTTGCCCACCAAACACCCATTTTTTTTACGCCCACTGAGAGCCGTTTAGAGAATTTAGTGGCTCTCACTGAGGATCCAGCTCCTGTCAGTCACAGCAAGGAGCCGGATCTTTGGATCGGATTGTTCCCGACCGACACATCACTAGTGTAACAGCCTTTTTAGCATTTTTTTTTCACTTTACACATTTGGTCATCTTCATATATTTATTGCTGTGTTTGATACTTTTATATTCGGTATTTTCATTTTTTTTTTAATGGATGGCCAAGAATGCAAAAGTACAGTAAAATCCAGAATATATAACACAAGTTCTGAATGATATCAGGATGTCAGTTCTATCATCCTCCGCCTGCTGCTGAGATTGATCATTACAGGTTACTGATCACAGAACTCTGGATCTTTATATTAAAATACTTTTATTTTAGGGACTAAAAGACACTATTTTTTCTTTGTTTTGTCATTATCCATAGGAGAGATAGGGTTTTGGAGTTAATGGGTTCCACTTGTGTGGTGCATTGGAGAAGAAGACCAGGATGCAGAAAATACAGCATGTGACACCGCTGTGCCGTAACATATGCAGGCATTAGAGGAAACTGCGCCATATATGGCCAGGATTAATATCGCTTCTGGAGTGTAGAAAGTGACGTTATAGGCGGTGGATCACATCTTGGGCTTCACTGAGTACAGCGTACCTGATGTGACCTGATGGGCAATGGAATGCATCGTGGGATTCCACTTAGTGCAGCACGCCGGATGTGACGTAATAACAGAAGCCGAATTAAACGTCTATCATATAGTAGGGATGAGAAATCACGCACCCTAGAGAGTGGTGGGATGCAAATGCGTTTCAACAACTGCCTGCTAGCTGCGCATGCACGCTGTATGGAAAAACCGTATGTAAACGCATAATACTACAGATATAGCAGATGTAGAAATACCCCTATGAGTTATGGGCACAAATAGGCAGCATGATATTTGATGTGGACAAGAAGCACTGTAGATCTGGACTATAGATAGCGCAATAATAAGGGACAGACATGATTATACTCTTCATTAGTTGGGGATATTATCAAAAAATGTACAGGACAATAATACAATCTTGATCCCAATAAGTGCACGAACAATTTAAAAAAAATATATACAAGACCAAATGATCATCAATTTATAAAAAATACCAGTGGTCACTAGGGCCTATACCAGAAATGGAGGTTGTATGTAAAAGGTATGCTAAAGTGTAAATACCACTAGAGCTGGACAGACTTAATAAATCTAACAAAGCTTAATTGCTGGTTAAGGTCCTTGGGGCTGAGTATAAAGGCCCCGTCACACACACAGAGATAAATCTTTGGCAGATCTGTGGTTGCAGTGAAATCATGGACATATTGTTCCATTTGTACACAGCCACAAACCTGGCACTGATTGTCCACAATTTCACTGCAACCACAGATCTTTCGCAGATTTATCTCTGTGTGTGACAGGGCCTTAACTCAAGCCAAAAAATCCACCTGCTTTCCCTTAGCAATATCCTTTCATCCCAATCACTTTGTGGGATAGTTTACTTTGAAATGAAACAGTATATCGCTACCATCTACGGCATTAACATGATGTGCCAAAGGGGTCTCCCTGCCATGTCTAAAATCCCCAAGGTTTTCGCTAATATGAACCTGAAGTTGTCGTGTCGTTTTTCCTACTTAATCTTTGGGGCAAGTGTAGGTGCACAGCTACACTACACCAGTGGTTTTACAATTGGCAAAGTCGTTTTTATAGACCCAATTTGTAACAACACTTCTAAAAGTATTAGGAGTGACATGTTGGCAAAACTAAAGTTATCAAACCTGAAGGCACCCAGTGATATGTTGTCCAACCAGGTAACGGCTTTTTTATTTTTTATATAGAGAGATGGTTGTGTACCACATGACCTTGATAGATCTCCCCTTCCTTAAGATGACAGGGGGATACAAATATGAAACCAGAAGTATCGGGATCTGCCCTGAGAATCCCCCAATATTTTCTGAGGATACTTGTAATGCAATCAGTTTGGTCATCATAAGTACCTTTTAGCCGTGTGATAGGTTCAGATGTTGGTTTAGGTGTAAGGATCCAATCTTAGTGCGTGTTTATTTAAATCCTGATTGAATGAATTCCCTAAAGTGGCCCCAATTGTGGAACCTTCTCTTGAAATTGGCAACCGTATTCTGACACTTCACCAAAGAGGAGCAGTTCCTTTGCTATCTAAGCGACTGCCTCTTTAGTAAAGGAAAGTTTTGTTTCCTTGAAAATGTGAGGTGATTATAATAAACCCATTTGAGCTAAGAAGTATAAATTCCGATAATCTGTATCATGTAGAAATTTAAGAAACATGAGATTAGGTTTTACTGATTATTTAGCTTTTAAATGTTACAGCAGCATTACTTCAACTGAATCAAACGTGTTTTGCTGCTATAACGTGGTCAGATCGTGCCTGTATTTATCTATAAAAGAGCTATTCAAACCTTTTCCCAACCCAATTTGGTGTTCAAACAACTACATTTTAAATCATCCGCTCTCTTCCCCATACTTTCAACAATCCATCCTGGATTATTTTGAACTAAATGATAATAGTGAAGTCTTGGATACGACTCTCTTGTGTGCGCACAAAGATACTTAAGAGGTCAATTTATCAAACAATCATTCCACAATAATGATAAGCAGTTACTTTATACAGATATACAAAATAAACTTTGTACCCTCCATAATCTCAATAAATTATAATTTTCCAATGATCGAGCATTAGAGATATCCCAGCTTTAAAACCAACTGCATGCACATTTTTACCAACATTATTATTATTATTATTATTATTTATAGAGCACCATTGATTCCATGGTGCTGTACATGAGAAGGGGGGTTACATACAGAAAACATATACAAGTTTCAATAAACAGACTAGTACAGAGGGAAGAGGGCCCTGCCCTTTCGGGCTTACATTCTAAAGGGTTTTGGGGAGGAGACAGTAGGCGGGGTGTAGGTTGGGCGGCAGCTCCGCACGGTGGTGGGGCGGCAGCTCCGCATGGGGGTGGTCCGGCAGCTCCGCATGGTGGTGGGGCGGCAGCCCCGCACGGGGGTGGTCCGGCAGCTCCGCACGGTAGTGGGGCAGTGGGGTCATTGAAGGTTATAGGCATTTCTGAACAGATGAGTTTTCAGGTTCCGTTTAAAGTTTGCAAGTGTAGTATATAGTCTGACGTGTTGAGGCAGCGAGTTCCAGGAGACTGGGGATGCTCGGGAGAAGTCTTGGAGTCGGTTGCATGAGGAGCGAATGAGAGACGGAGATCTTGGGAGGACCGAAGATTACGTTTTGGAGTGTAGCGAGAGATTAGTTCAGAGATATACGGAGGAGACAGATTATTGATGGCTTTGTAGGTCAGTGTTAGTAGTTTGAATTGGATGCGATGGAAGATTAAGAGCCAATGGAGGGATTTGCAGAGATGAGAAGCGGGGTGGTATTGAGGAAAGAGGTGGATCATTCGGGCAGCAGAATTAAGGATGGACTGGAGAGGGGCGAGCGTGTAAGCAGGGAGACCACAGGAGGATGTTGCAGTAGTCGAGGCGGGAGATTGAGAGCATGCACTAGCATTTTTGTAGATTAAGAATTGAGGAAAGGACGGATTCTGGAAATATTTTTGAGTTGAAGACGGCAGGAGGCGGTGAGGGATTGGATGTGTGGTATGAAGGACAAGGCAGAGTCCAAGGTCACTCCGAGGCACCGAACTTTGGGTGCTGGGAAAGGCGTGATGTTATTTATTGTAATAGCTAGATCAGGTAGGGAGTGTAGGTGAGACGGAGGAAAGATGATCAGTTCAGTTTTGGCCACATTGAGCTTTAGGAAGCGAGAGGAAAAGAAGGAAGATATAGCCGATAGGCACTCTGGGATTCTGGACAGCAGAGAAGTGACATCTGGACCAGAGAGGTAGATTTGAGTGTCGTCGGCATATAGGTGGTACTGGAAGCCATGGGACTTTATGAGTTGTCCCAGTCCAAACGTATAGATGGAAAAGAGTAAGGGTCCCAGGACAGAGCCTTGAGGGACACCAACAGAGAGATGGCGGGATGAAGAGGTTGTGTGGGAGTGGGAGACACTAAAAGTGCGGTTGGAAAGGTATGAAGAGATCCAGGATAGGGCGAGGTCTCTGACACCAAGGGAAGAGAGGATCTGTAGTAGCAGGGAGTAGTCGACAGTGTCAAAGGCTGAGGATAGGTCTAGAAGTAGGAGTATAGAGAAGTGGTTGTTAGCTTTGGCAGTAAGTAAGTCATTTGTAATTTTAGTCAGGGCAGTTTCAGTGGAATGATGTGGACGGAAGGCGGACTGGAGGTTGTCGAAGAGAGAGTTAGAGGAGAGGTGGGAGGAAAGTTCACCAACATGAACAAACGCTAAAAAAGTACTGTCATTATTGGCACAGTAAGAAGCTCCCTTTTTAGCAAACAAAATCTTAAACCGCTCCATCCCGTATATCTTTCTTCTACTCATCTGACAAATGTAAATTAATAGATCCTCAGAACATTACCAATGAGTTTCCTAATTATCACAAATTATACATCTTGGAAACAGATACCAAAACTCTCCATCCGGATTACAAGAGCTTCCTTTCTGAATAAAATAAAGGTAACTCAATTGAATCCTGAACATACAAACTGTCTCCCAACCATTTACCTTTCAAGAAATAAAAGCTGTAGAGTTATTAAAGCTTAACAAAGCCCCAGGACTGGATGGTGTCACAAACGAATATGATAAGAAATATTAATTGCTGCAAGCTCCTTATTTAGTGAGACTTTAATAAAGCCGCTAAGACTAAATTGTATCCTAAAAAAATGCTTGTGGCTTTCATTATTACACTACCTAAGCCAGCCAACGTTAAAGACAATAACCCTTTAAAATTCAGATCTAAACTATACACTAAAGCCATATCTCTTAATCTTAATATTTTATCACTTACAGAACAGGATCAGGTGGGTTTTGTAAAAAGTCAAACTGCTGAAGGTACAGGTCACGTTACCAACATTATTTCTAAGGTGGGGTTTCGTGGAATGCCTTATTTGCTTCTGTCCTTGGATGCGGTGAAAGCATTCAATCGATTACACTGGGGTTACCTCCAAGAAGTGCTCATAAAATTTGGCATCTCTGGTCCTATCTCGTCCTCAATTATGGTACTTAACACATTGACCACTGCACAAATTTACTCATCAATTGTACTTTCTAACCCGTCCCTACTACAAATAGGTCACGCCAGGTTGCCCATTATCCCCTTTAATTTTCGCTTTATTAATGGAGCCCTTTGCCAAGTCAATTTGTTTCTCCAAATATTTCTGGCATGAAAATAGGCAAGGCTGATCAGCTGCAAACTAAAAAACAATGGAGATTTTACATGTATAATTAATGAATCTTTATTAAACAATTACAAAAATATTTATTAAAACAATACAAGATTTAATACAAGACAGGAATTGGACACAGTGCCCAAGCTAAACCTACAGAATATTATATATAATAGATTCAATCATCTGCTCAAATTGGTAAAGACATAAAGTACAGTGGTAAAGGGAAAATACATTTAATTCCCACAAGAGGTCGCCTGTGTAGCAACATCTAATCACAGCGTTAGTAATGAATATAAAGATTGTGCTCATGTAGAGAATATCATGGTAACTTGCACTCTTAATTATAATGTGTTTGCAACAAAGTTGTCTTACCCAGTAGTCTCAGGGGTATAAGCAGGGCATGTGGACTGAAGGGAAGAGCCTGACAGCCGTTTCTCAGGCGGATTGTCCGCTTCTTCTCAGAGGTTTGTGATAGTCTCCATAGCCTTGCAAGACCTTATAAAAGGACCTGTGAGTGACCACGTGATCAATTACGTAACACACGTCACCGAGCATGCGCTCACCACTCTAATAATATCAGAGGATGCTGTTGTAGAGGCCTGGCTTCACAGCGTTGGCGTCATAGCAGTGTAGGTCACATGAGAATCACATGGTCACATGGTTTATTACCACTGTGATCGCACATCATCGAGATTGCTCCTGATAACAGGAGGAACGCGTCACCTCCGCACACAGGGGCAACCTCAAGAAGGAAAGTGCTCATAGTGGTGTCGCGGGGACTAAATGTGCTTAATACATTGCCACAGCCAAATCAGCACACACATATACAATATAAGAATCAATCTAAATAGATGCACATATTCCTCAAAATGTAAAGATAAGTAATAGTAATAATACTATAAATATGTATGTCATAATTACAGTATAGGCAGTATGTGCATGTATGTAAAACAGCATCATACTAAAAATACATCCATTGTGCTGATAGGTTGTCGAAATTCCTAAAAACCATTCATCGTTTGGACCAAAAAGACGCACATTAAAGGACCAGGAGGAATGATTTCATGAGGTCTTAATAGAAAGGAAGGTGCACATCAATACAGGCAAGACACCCCAATATAGGGTAATAAAAAGGAGGTAAGAAAAACATATAATGAAAAGAACACACGTGAAGAGGATATTTCAGATATTTAACTCAGATGGTCAATCATAAAAATGAGGAGAAACTAAAGGATTTGTTTAGTCCATCCGGAGACATAGTCCCCAGGGTAACAATCCACCTGGTAAGCGTTGGGCCAGGCGTTTCTTGAGATTGCCCCCTCTGAAGACTCCATGTATAACAGGTCTGAGGGAACTAGGGTTGAAGTTATGAGTTGTCCTAAAATGTCGCTGCAAAGTTTTGTGTCGAGACATCTTACACCATTTTTGTCGCAACTATGTCCCTGACGTGTGGTCCCTTGTTCTGATCCGTAACTCCCAAGATATTACGATATACACCTGCGGACACCCATACGTCGCATGGTATATCACATGTGTTGTACCGCATGTGATATACTCCCTGATGTTAGTGTCGCCTGCCATCTGCCAAGGAAAAAGTAGTACCTCTGTCGATGTTATTGCAAGCCACACAGTATCCGCATATGTAACAGCCTTTACATGGATTAATGGATCCAAACAAATTGGGAGTCGCAGGTATATAGTGACTAAAAACCAATAGGTCCCTCAAGTTCCTGGAACGCCTCAAGGTCATAGATGAGGCATTAGTGAGGCAATTCCTAAGTGAAGTTTTAAGGCCACTTTACACACAGAGATAAATCTTTGGCAGATCTGTGGTTGCAGTGAAATTGTGGACAATCAGTGCCAGGTTTGTGGCTGTGTACAAATGGAACAATATGTCCATGATTTCACTGCAACCACAGATCTGCCAAAGATTTATCTCTGTGTGTGAAGTGGCCTTTAGAGATCAAAATTGGCCAATGTCTCCCTAATATTGACCACATTTGACCCCATTGCTGGTTATGGGTAGAGATTAACCTGATTTTGGTGGATTAATTCACCTTGGGAAGTAAAGGTTGTAATAATTGATCACATTTAGTATTTTTAGCCCTATTAAAGCCCCTCTTAATGGACCTCCTGCTGTATTCCGTTTCTTTGAATCTATTCTTTAAATCATCAGCCTGCTTTGTAAACTTGTCTTCAGTAGAGCAAATCCTCCTCATCCGGAGGAATTGGCCAATCGGGATCACTTGAAGAGTAGAATGATTATGCGCTGACGTGAAATGTAACAAGGAGTTATCTGCTGTTGACTTCCTGCAGACGTCAGTCTCTAAGGGGTGCTTCACACACAGCGAGCTCGCTGCCGAGATCGCTGCTGAGTCACGCTTTTTGTGACGCAGCAGTGACCTCATTAGCGATCTCGCTGTGTGTGACACTGAGCAGCGATCTGGCCCCTGCTGCGAGATCGCTGCTCGTTACACACAGCCCTGGTTCGTTTTCTTCAAAGGCGCTCTCCCGCTGTGACACACAGATCGCTGAGTGTGACAGCGAGAGAGCGACAAATGAAGCAAGCAGGGAGCAGGAGCCGGCGTCTGGCAGCTGCGGAGGCTGGTATCTAAGATAAACATCGGGTAACCAAGGTGGTTACCCGATATTTACCTTAGTTACCAGCCTCCGCAGCTCTCACGCTGCCTGTGCTGCCGGCTCCGGCTCTCTGCACATGTAGCTGCTGTACAAATCGGGTTAATTAACCCGATGTGTACAGCAGCTAGGAGAGCTTAGAGCCAGCGCTAAGCAGTGTGCGCGGCTCCCTGCTCTCTGCACATGTAGCTGCATTACACATCGGGTTAATTAACCCGATGTGTACTGTAGCTAGGAGAGCAAGGAGCCAGCGCTCAGTGTGCGCGGCTCCCTGCTCCCTGCACACACAGCTAAGCGGTGTGCGCTGGTAACTAATGTAAACATCGGGTAACCATACCCGATGTTTACCTTAGTTACCAGTCTCCGCAGCTTCCAGACGGCGGCTCCGTGCAAGCGCAGCGTCGCTTGCACGTCGCTGCTGGCTGGGGGCTGTTCACTGGTCGCTGGTGAGATCTGCCTGTTTGACAGCTCACCAGCGACCATGTAGCGATGCAGCAGCGATCCTGACCAGGTCAGATCGCTGGTCGGATCGCTGCTGCATCGCTAAGTGTGAAGGTACCCTAATGCCCGAGAAGTATCAATCTCAAGGTTGACTTCTAAAAAGTCAACCTTCAACGAATCACATCTGTAAGTAAGTTTGACATTAATATCATTTGTATTCATTGCCAACAGACTGATCAGCGTATTGGCCTACTTGCGGATAATGTAATTCTATGTGTTACCAATCCTCATGAGTCCGTAACCCAAATCTCTCAAGTTATTACTACTTTTGTCTCTTCTAGTTACTATAACGTACATACGTCCAAATCAATAATTCTAAATATTGCTATTTCTCTTAATATCCAATTCTTGATACAAAGGGATTCTCCCTTTACTTAGTGAATATAAAGCAATTCCATATTTCAGTATATCGTTAACCTTTCCCATTAAGAACTTAGAAGCAATTCATTTTTTCGACTGTACTACTCTCAATGATATTCAGAAATACAGTACAGTCATGGCCAAAAGTTTTGAGAATGACACCAAAATTATATTTTCACATGATCTGTTGCCCTCTGGTTTTTATTTGTGTTTGTGTGATGTTTACATCACATACAGAAATATAATTGCAATCATATTATGAGTACCAAAAGGTTATATTGACAGTTAGAATGAGTTAATGCAGTAAGTCAATATTTGCAGTGTTGACCCTTCTTCTTCAAGACCTCAGCAATTCTCCCTGGCATGCTCTCAATCAACTTCTGGACCAAATCCTGACTGCTAGCTGTCCATTCTTGCATATGCAATGCTTGCATTTTGCCAGAATTTGTTGGTTTTTGTTTGTCCACCCGTCTCTTGATGATTGCCCACAAATTCTCAATGGGATTAAGATCTGGGGAGTTTCCAGGCCATGGACCCAAAATCTCTGTTTTGTTCCATGAGCCATTTAGTGATCACCTTTGCTTTATGGCAAGGTGCTCCATCATGCTGGAAAAGGCATTGTTGGGCGCCAAACTGCTCTTGGATGGTTGGGAGAAGTTGCTCTTGGAGGACATTCAGGTACCATTCTTTTTCATGGCTGTGTTTTTAGGCAAGACTGTGAGTGAGCCGATTTCCCTTGGCTGAGAAGCAACCCCACACATGAATCGTTTCAGGATGCTTAACAGTTGGCATGAGACAAGACTGGTGGTAGCGCTCACCTCTTCTTCTCCTAATAAGCTGTTTTCCAGATGTCCCAAACAATCGAAAAGGGGATTCATCTGAGAAAATGACTTGACCCCAGTCCTCAGCAGTCCACTTCCTGTACCTTTTGCAGAATATCAGTCGGTCCCTGATGTTTTTTCTGGAGAGAAGTGGCTTCTTTGCTGCCCTCCTTGAAACCAAGCCTTGCTCAAAGAGTCTCCACCTCACAGTGCGTGCAGAAGCACTCACACCAGCCTGCTACCATTGCTGAGCTAGCTCGGCACTGCTGGCAGTCCGATCCCGCAGCTGAAACAGTTTTAAGATACGGTCCTGGCGTTTGCTGGTCCTTCTTGGGCGCCCTGGAGCCTTTTTGGCAATAATGGAAGCTCTCTCCTTGAAGTTCTTGATGATGCGATAGATTGTTGACTGAGGTGCAATCTTTGTAGTTGCGATACTCTTCCCTGTTAGGCCATTTTTTGTGCAGAGCAATGATGGTTGCACGTGTTTCTTTAGAGATAACCATGGTTAACTGAAGAGAAACAATGATACCAAGCACCAGCCTCCTTTTAAAGTGTCCAGTGGTGTCATTCTTACTTAATCATGACTGATTGATCGCCAGCCCTGTCCTCATCAACACCCACACCTGTGTTAATGGAAAAATCACTAAAACAATGTTAGCTGCTCCTTTTTAGGCTGGAATGCAATGATGTTGAAATGTGTTTTGGGGGTTAAAGTTCATTTTCTTAGCCAATATTGACTTTGCAAGTAATTGCTGTTAAGCTGATCACTCTTTATGACATTCTGGAGTATATGCAAATTGCCATTAGAAAAACTGAAGCAGTAGACTTTGTAAAAATTAATATTTGTAGCATTCTCAAAACTTTTGGCCATGACTGTATATCAAATTCCCCATCTCATGAATAGATCATATATCTGTAGCCAATATAATGCTCCTTCCCAAAATATTATATTACATTGGTATCCTGCCCATTCCTCTACCTACACAAAAATGTAAAAAACTCCAATCGCTCCTGACTAGTTTATTTGGAATCACCAAAAAGCTAGGGTGTCAAAAAATCTCTTTTTTTTCTTCCCATTACTTAAGGTGGCCTGAGTTGTCCAAATATCTGCAGCTATTCGTAAGGCTCTCTTCTGGATCAACTAAGATATCGGTGAACTAATGATTAGAGATGAGCGAGTACCAAAATATACGCAGTCGCTATACTTGTAACGAGTACTTTGTAAGACTCACATATATAGCGAATACAATACAAGTCAATGGAAAATGCAGGTAATTTTCTGCTTGATCCAAGAGACCTTAGAAAAAGGCTGAAATGGATTGGAAAGTGATGAAACTTAATGGGGAGAGCCTGGAGAATACGACTGCATGCATTTCTGACTCACATATGGTTTCTGGGAATAAGGATATCACAGTATCAGTACAGATGTACAAGAACACCTTCCACACCTAACCTAAATAGCATTTTACAGGCCAAAAAGGTTAAGAAACAGTTTTTCCTGCATTATTACTTGTATATAAGGCTAAATAAACCAGAAAAAAATAATTATCCCATTTAGCGTTTGTTCACACGTAGTGTTTTGTTTTTTTTTTATTTTACAATTGGGAGGGCCCTGACATACATTTTGTAGGTCCCTCTGTCATACATTTTTTTCAGAAAATATGTATAAGCAATAGGTAAGGATTAGCAAATATTGTGACAGAAATTACCTACTTATTAAAAAATTCTTTTTATTCATATGCATTTAAAAACCAAAACAAAAACATAAACCCAATGTGGACTAAAAATCTTAAAGTAGCATAAACAGTACCATGAACCTCTTTTTATAATAATTCCTGAGACCCAAGTCAAAACAGATGTCTCGTCAGACTAGGAGGTATAGATGGAAGGGGCGGGGTTTAGTATATTCCCTTTCCTCTCACCCTACTTCAATATATCACTGCCTGTCAATGGAGTACATCCTAATGTGAGCGATGCCCCCATTCCTCGGCGACTCTCCCTTCTCTGACCCTCACTAAATACGTGTTATGTCACCGGGGTCACACATAAAAATTATCACTTAGGGTTCATAGACAACAATATATAACCACCACCACTTATCAATTTGATATACTTAGAAACCTCCTAATCTAAATAGCAGACATTTGTATAAACACATAAATCATGTCTCATAGAGAAGGAACTGCATACATTGATAAAGATCCCTTTCTGATTTGCTGCTGTTATAGGAAGCACTAAGTAAATGAATCAGATCAAAAAATCGTATTAACAAATTTTTCTCTCCCAACCTAGAGACAGATACTCCAATGGTGATAATAAACCATATCTTGTATAGTACAGGGGGTATAATAAATATCCCCAATAAGCTTTCCTCTACCTGGCAATGGAGCACACCCTCAGTTTTTTGGTGCCCCCATTCCTCGGCGGCTATCCCTTCTGTACCCTAAAACTCCCTCTCAATTCATCTGGGATAGTAATATCAAAATATGGAATAAATAGTTCCAAATCACTTATCTGTCATTCTAGAATTTGCTCTGGGAACATGTCAATTTCATGTCGGCATTAATTCTTATTCTATCTCGACGCGTTTCTCTCCGCCCTGATTATGGATGGAGTTCATCAGGAGATTTTTGTCAAACAGCACAATGGCTTCCTTAGATGTATCACCTTCAAGGATCAAAGTGGTATAATACCTCTTATTTATATACCCCTCTGTCATACATAATTTCTAGGTAGAAAAAACAAAACAGCCAGCTCAACTAAAAAATGGCATGTATTAGAAGATGTGCACTACACTAAAAATTCCAAACTGTAGTATTTTAAAAAAAAAATTGAGATTTTTGGCAAAAAATTGCAAGTTCTTGAGCTACCCACCACGTCACGGCAAATCTCTTTGGGGCAGTCCTACTCTAAAATATTTTTATTTAAAATGTGCCATACGGCCTCACATGAAAAAGTAGAACTGCTTATGTCGCACCCCAGGGCTATTAGGTACCTGTTCCCAGGCCTGGTTTCAGTGGGAAGTGTCACGGGTGTAATGGACGGTGCCCGGTTCCGTGACTCTGGGGGTACTGTTTTAAAAAAGGGATTTTTACAGGGATAATAATAAGGTTTTTCTCGTGACGCCACTTGCGGGCAGCGGCTATATGGATGCACCTGCCACGGCACAGTCCTTCAAGGCTGGGGCCGCTGTTAATGGCAGCTTGGATATTGCGGCCCTCCGCAAGTAGGGCTAGGCCCCAGGGATGGATGATGGTGGTTGTTGTTTATGTCCGTTGGTAACACTGGGGTGTGGAAAGAAAACAGGTCACACAGGGGTATCCAGTGCAACTGGTTCTTTACTCACGAATATGTTGGTTGCAACCCGAAGGAGGGTGGTCCTCACCACTGGTCCCCTTAGTTCCAGTGGCAGAATAGTGACCTGGTGGCTTACTTCCCCTGCACCTGTCTCTGGATGGTGGGTCACCGTGGCTTGGAGCGTCTGGGGGTCCCCTCTTGGTTGTCTTTCAGTCTTAGTCTGTACGACAGGTAGCTTGAACCCTGTTGGGTCGGTTCTCTGTGTCCATTCCCCGGTTCTCCCGTCGCTACTGTGTCCTGGACTCTATGGTTGGTGAGGTCCTGGATAGTCCCCTCAACGTGCAGATTTTATCAGGTCTGCCTGGAGCGTTTCCCTGACTTAGGGCTCTGCACCCCGCCGGTTCTATGGTTCCACCAGTACTCCTCCCTACTCCCTCGGCAACCCTACGCCTGAGCTGACAGGTCACTGCTACACCCCCTCGGTCAGTACCGTGTGTCCGTCCCCTTTCAACTCCACTTACTGACTGACCCCTCCTCCCTGGTTGTCGTCAGGTGGAAAAACAAACCAAATTGAGGTGCACGGTAAGGTGGAGGTCAGCCACCAACCAATTCAGTGAAGAAAAACAAAACAGCCAGCTCAACTCAAAAATGGCATGTATTATAAGATGTGCATTGCACTAAAAATTCCAAACTGTACTTTTTTAAATATAAATATAGAGTATAGTTAGCTATTCCCCAGCACTTTACAAGGCCAGCTAGAATGTGCCTGTTGGTATGTTGATCTTTGACCAGAGGGGCCTCAAGTGGTCCTGTAACATATGTATTGGAGAGACTGCTGTTACTTGTACATTTGGGCGGTCCCTCCCTCATTGAGACCCAGATAGTGAAATACATATTGCATAGCAGTTTACAATGTGCCCATTGTAGCGTTGGGCTTTACCCTCCTCCTCCTCCATGTCATTCTGCAGCCTTCAATTCAAGTTTCAGAGGGCTTGCAGGTGTCAAGAAACCTGGCTGGTAAGAGCCCTCAGCTGGCCCTCCAACATATGTTTGGAAGGGTCCTCCTCTATAAATTTTGCAGGGCCCTCTTCTGTACATTTGAGAGTGTCCTCGCTTATTCATATCATAGGGCCTTCACTCGCTCATTTGAATCATTTAAGGACATAGACTACAGAGAAGAAGGGGAAGCAACAAAGGGAGCAGTGACTGCAGCTTGCGAGCCTCAGGTTTGCCTGAACTCTGCCAACAGAAAAAATAAAGCTGCACTAGTCAACTGGATGATTAGCTCAAATATATCAATTGTGCAAGTGAATAAACAAAGGATATATGGTGCCCCACTTCCAGTTGGGTTGGAGAAGCTCCTTCAAATGGGTCAGAGATATTTATTGGCAATATTCTCCAGATTATAGAGGAAGAGAAGATTGGTTGATACTCTAGTACTTGGTCCAGTGCAGAATGTGCATTTGATTTCTAAAAATTTCTCTGGGGGGGCTGTCATAGCTGCAGGAAGACATCATGACAAAGGCCTCCCATGACAAACATCTACGTAGGACTACTGTCGTAGTTGTAGCCCTCAATTCAAGTTTTCAGAGGGCCATCAGTGGTTCATCAACAGTCATTGTAAATTGGTATCGAATCACAGCACAACAATGTTTTTGCTACTGAGGGTAAAACATGTGTTCTTTACTAATTTGAACATGCTGATTCCAAATATGAACTCAGAATTTGCACAGCACGTCCAGATTTTGAGTTATACTTAGAAAAGGCCATACGCCTATTCAGGCAAAATGGTGTCTGCTTCTGTACTGATGTGAATGGGCTTATGCTAGAGTTGGGTTGTAGACATTTTCAGATCAATGGAGACTGTTCATAGACTCTAGTAAAGCAAGCTTGAAAGCTGTTCTGTTGCACAATGGCAATGAAAAGCC
This sequence comes from Anomaloglossus baeobatrachus, assembly GCF_048569485.1. NCBI lineage: Eukaryota > Metazoa > Chordata > Amphibia > Anura > Aromobatidae > Anomaloglossus > Anomaloglossus baeobatrachus. The sequence goes on from NW_027442351.1 coordinate 18,661, forward strand.
ATCTGTCCCCATTGCACATGCGGTTGGAATGAAAGAGACCTATGCTTCTATGCAGATCATTCTGAAATTGATTAAATATTCAGAACATCAATGGAACATTTGTGCTGACCTCAAAGTTGTTGCAGTTAGGTTACACTAAGCATATGTGCTTTCTGTGCCTATGGAACAGTCGAGATGACAACAACCATTATAAAATTAAACGGTGGCCCAATAGAGATGAACATAAGATTGGTAAGCACAATGTTCAACACGAATCACTTGTCGATCCACTTAAAGTTTATCTTCCACCTATTCACATTAAACTAGGACTAATGAAAGATTTTGTAGTAGCAATGGATCGTCAAGGGAATGGATTTAATGTATCTGAAGGAAAAGTTTAGTGCATTGAAAACTGAGGCCAAACTCAAAGCAGGAATCTTTATTGGTCCTGAAATCCACCAACTAATCCATGATGAAATCTTCAAGAAAGAACTCACCCCACTTGAACTAACTGCATGGGATGCATTTATATTAGTAGTTCAAAACTTCCTTGGAAACGAAAGAGCAGAAAACTATGCTGAACTAATAGACAATATGCTTCAAGCATACGAAATGCATGGTGCCCGAATGTCATTGAAAATGCATTTCCTACATTCACATCTTGACTTCTTTCCTCCAAATATGGGTAATGTCAGTGACGAACATGGTGAGAGATTCCACCAGGACATTTCTACTATGGAAAAAAGATACCCAGGTCGCTTTAACCCCAACATGATGGGCGATTACTGCTGGTTTTTGCAACGGGCCACTAGGACCACTCACAAGCGCAAAAGCAAGTGCCTGAAGCACTTTTAAAAGTACTCTGCTGAGTTCAAGGCGATTTCTTAAGCTACTATAAGTGATTTTTAAGTTTTTTGGTTTATTTACCTATACTTCTTTTTCAATAAAAATGATAATACATGTTGTGAAACTGTGGGACATAACGATTCTGTATCTTTATTAATTGCTTATTTTAATTTTCACAAAAATTGGAATAACTTAATATCCTGACGTGCTACAAAAAAACTAACTTCAGATTTGGATTCAGCGCATTCGATTTAGTATAGCGCACATGGTTTTTGCCAAGTAGCAGACAAAAAGTGTTTATTTGTTGTGCTGTGATATGTATCCCCTATCGCAGTCACAATGTGGGACAACCCAGGGATGTTTTTTTCCCAGCTATGGTGAGTGACAGTACATTTCTATCAAATATAATCCAAGGCCAAAATTATATTAAAAGTTCCTGTTTATTGAAAAATTCTTAAAAACTTGCAGGTTCTACATAATAAAAACCATGCTTAAGAACAATCAAAGAAAATTCAACAACAACAGTTAGTTTCTTATCCACCGATATGGAGTCATCGGATCCTAATACAGACTTCTCGTATTCTGAAGGGGCTGTTTCAACAGTTGCCATTCAATCCCATTAAAATATATATATATATATATATATATATGTGTATATATATATATATATATATATATATATATATATACAATTTTATCTATAATATATATATATATATATATATATATATATAATTTTATATATATTATTTTATCTATGATATATCTATATTTATATTATTTTTTATATATATATATATATATATATATATATATATATATATATATATATTCTAATATATAATTTATTTTTTTTTACCATTTGGCATAAGTAGTCTCCCCTGCTCAGATTTTCCTGGGTGATGACCGGTAATTCTTAGTTACTGCCATGTTAAGCCTTAAAACCTGAAAATAATTGGTATCCACTCTGTCAGGATAGATTATTGATTGGGTCCCTGTTGTCATGTCCGCCTTCTATTGATCCCTATGACGCCCTTTCTTCCCCCGTGGTATTATCCTGTCATTTCATTTCCAAGGGGAACATTTACCTGAAGTTAAACCGCTGTCGCTGCATCTGTAAAGTCATTGCTTTTTCAGTTTTTTTTGTTTTTCTTCCCCCTTCTTGGCTCATTTATCACTTGCATTATTCCTAGTTGGATCCATTGTCATATTTAATGGTCAAATTAATCTAATATATAAAGCTGAATGTGTGTGTGTATGTGTGTGTGTGTATGTGTGTGTGTATGTCCGGGATTGGCATCCGCACTGTCGCAGCTACAGCCACAAAATTTGGACACTCACACTTCTGGACCCCAAGAGCGTCATAGGCTATGTTTCGAGGGGAAATTTTAACCCCGCTCTTTACAGTTATTCGCCAAAAAACCTGCCTCCATTAAAGCAAATGGAGCTGGGAGCTACAGTGCAGCCAGAACTTCAGAAGAATGCGCAGCCACGCCCTTATATGGAATGTTGGCGTGTCACAATGCAGCCAGGGAAAGACACAGAAAAAGAGACAGACAGACAAAGAGACAGACAAAGAGACAGACACAGACAAAGAGACAGACACAGAGACAGGGAAAGAGGGAAAGTGACAGACCGGGAAAGTGACAGACAGACAGGGAAAGAGATAGATAGGCAGGGAAAGAGATAGATAGACCTGGAAAGAGATAGACAGGGAACGAGATAGATAGACAGGGAAAGAGATAGATAGACAGGGAAAGAGATAGCAATGAAAAGTGTGAAAAATACATATTAGTTAATACCTAATTAGGATATTCATGGATATATTATTTTATTAAGGACATTCGCTAAAGCAAGAAGTAAAAAGAAGAAAGAAGAGGCGAACAACGTCCAACCATCAAAGAATAATTTATTAAGTAATATTTTATATGTCCGAAATAGATTTCAAACGGAACAGTGAATGGATACACATAGTATAGAAAAAATAGCGGTGAATAATAAATATATCCAGCTGAACACTGCACGTAATACCTGGCACAAGATAGAGGTACATAATTTGCATGTAAAAAGACCAAAGTTAAATTACATCCTCAATTTACAAAAATACTGGCCCAGTGGTATCACAGTCACAAAAACATCATATGGCTCACCTTCAGTATATCAATAGTTGCAAGAGAAGAGGGGGTTACATGGATACATCAGAGGTTCCCATGATCACAGACGATGGAATATATATACATATATCTCACAATTTTATGTGATCAAAGTAGTTTAATTAATCTGATAAACAAACTATTAAGGCCACAGCGGCATAACAATTCTAGAAACCTCATATATAACTCATCTTCAATATGCAAATGATGACATAGGGTCACATAGGTATAGGGAAAATCCCATAGCCACCAATATGGGGTATATATATCTCACAATTAATGTAATTCAATGAATAAATCAGACCTGATAGTCACCTACCCCACCTGGTGTATTAGCCAATAAGGACAGCCACCCAAGGTTGATCACAGCTACAGTAGCTAAGTTGCATTAGTAGGTAATCCCCAACTGTAACCAATTTGTAAGCCAAGAAAAGCTATGTACTAAGGGACTTAAAAGACTAAGGGGTATTAGATCACTTAATCCCATAGATCCTATTGTTATATACACTCAGACTAAGGGGTGCTTCACACACAGCGAGCTCGCTGCCGAGATCGCTGCTGAGTCACGCTTTTTGTGACGCAGCAGTGACCTCATTAGCGATCTCGCTGTGTGTGACAATGAGCAGCGATCTGGCCCCTGCTGCGAGATCGCTGCTCGTTACACACAGCCCTGGTTCGTTTTCTTCAAAGCCGCTCTCCCGCTGTGACACACAGATCGCTGTGTGTGACAGCGAGAGAGCGACAAATGAAGCGAGCAGGAGCCGGCATCTCACAGCTGAGGTAAGCTGTATCCAAGATAAACATCGGGTAACCAAGGTGGTTACCCGATATTTACCTTAGTTACGAGCCTCTGCAGCTCTCACGCTGCCTGTGCTGCCGGCTCCGGCTCTCTGCACATGTAGCTGCTGTACACATCGGGTTAATTAACCCGATGTGTACAGCAGCTAGGAGAGCAAGGAGCCAGCGCTAAGCAGTGTGCGCGGCTCCCTGCTCTCTGAACATGTAGCTGCATTACACATCGGGTTAATTAACCCGATGTGTACTGTAGCTATGGTAGGAGAGCAAGGAGCCAGCGCTCAGTGTGCGCGGCTCCCTGCTCCCTGCACACACAGCTGTGCGCTGGTAACTAATGTAAACATCGGGTAACCATACCCGATGTTTACCTTAGTTACCAGTCTCCGCAGCTTCCAGACGGCAGCTCCGTGCAAGCGCAGCGTCGCTTGCACGTCGCTGCTGGCTGGGGGCTGTTCACTGGTCGCTGGTGAGATCTGCCTGTTTGACAGCTCACCAGCGACCATGTAGCGATGCAGCAGCGATCCTGACCAGGTCAGATCGCTGGTCGGATCGCTGCTGCATCGCTAAGTGTGAAGGTACCCTAAAAATAATCGCCATATCAGATAACCAGCTGAATAAACGCATGTAAATAAACAAGCCACAGCAGTCAAACATATGGCAGGGGTAAACACATGATGATTATCATACCTGATAATTAGCTGAGTAACGTGGCATGAAGGCGCGAGCGTACAGCAGTCGCCTCAACATAGGCGCCGTCATCCTGCCATATACTGGTCTGGTAGATCAATTATGCAAGAATATATAATGAAAATATATAAGAATATATAAGAAGCTACATGTGGAGTGGTTAGATTCCTAAGAGCAATAGGTGTATATGTCATCAAGATATAGCATCATAGTACATGGCATATAATAATGTACATATCATCAAAACATAACATACACACCAGTACAATTGCACTAATAGTATTTATGATAATATACAATACAGAACAAATATGGGAAATATACATATAGTTGGGGGAAGCGGTCCGAGCGGAGGGGTAACAGCAACCGGTACGGATGGCGGGGGAGGCAGGAGCGTGAGCGGGCGCAGGCCGGGCCCCTCTGCCGCAGCGGCCGGTCCTTCCCCGTCACAGGGGCGTGGGTCGCTCCTCCAACACTGCCTCCACCTCGCGTCTCTGCTCGGCCGCCGCCACTTCCTCCATCTCGGCCACCCAGCACTCCATCAAGAACCGAACTTGGGTTTGAAGGCGGCAGCACATTTGTGCGGTCCGGGCTTCCACCCAAGCCGCTGTTCCTAGCGTGGGCTCTGGAATTTCAGCGGTGCCGGACGGACGGGACATCGTGCGCAGCAGTATTCCAGGAACCAAATGTTGCAGAGTCCTGGCGTCCCCGCTTTTTATGCCCTCAGCTACATCAGGCAGACACACACCCGCCCCCCCTTGGTTCTCTTCAGCACTTCCGCTTGTTGGGGGCGGGGCTTTGCTTTCGCGCCTTCCCTGCTCGGAGAAGACACTCGAGCGGGAGATTTTCGCGCCAAAGATGGCGGCGCTTCAAAATTTTCGGCCGGACACCGCTGGCGGGGACTACAAGCCGCACTTCTACTGGTAAGTAGATGGGTCCAAATCCTGTTCGCAGAAGGCAAGTTGTCGCGGGCGGGGAGGACGCCGCTGCTGCTCACTCGCTAACGCTCGGGTCCGGCGCTGCTGCGGCTGCTGCTTGGTGGCTCGAGCGGTGGGCCGGGGACTCGAGCGGCGCTCCTCTCCCGTGAGTGAAAGGGGGTGGTTGGTTTGGGGGGTTTAGTCCGTGACGCCACCCACGGGTTGTGGTGAAGGTGGGCACCACCGCTGCTGGTGACGGGGATCCCGGGAGCGATGGCGGGGAGCAGCTGGGATGTTGTGTTCCCCCTCCGTGGGTAGGGGTCGGTGGTCCCGGGGCCCGATGGTGAGACGGGGAGGCAGGGTCGGTGAGGTGCAGGGTTGCAGGGGCAGCGTGGCGCAGTGCTGAATGGCACGGGCATACTCATTCAGCAAGAGATGCACAAAGTCCTCGGTAAGCCAAACGGCTGGATGGACGGGTCCCGCAGCAGGCTGCAGTGTCTCTCCCCGGACAAGTGATGGCGGCTGTCTTTCCCTGCACCTTTGTGTACTTGTTTGACTACGACGGATCCCCAACGGTAGTCCGCTCCCCGCTGTATGTGTGGTGGAGGAGCCCGTTTGCCCTTAGGCGCTGGCCCTTGGGTCTCTAGCCTTAGGCGGTAGCTGTATACCCTCACGGTGTGGGCGGTTGCCTTCTAACGGGTCTTTGGCTGTTAGGAAACCCCTTGGGTTCCTGTCACACTCGGATTTGACTGTTGACGGCGACTCCAAGCCTAGTCAGGGTCCGATGGCCCTGCCTGTGTGTGCTGGCTTCACTTCGCTCCCCGGTCGGAACCGGCGGGCCGTCGCCCGTCCCCGGTCCTACGGTTCCGCGTCGATTCACCACTCCTGCAGATGGCCAAGACCGTCTGCCAACCTTGTTGTCAGTGCCTGGGCCACACACCCAGACACTCTCCCCTTTACTCCTCTCACTTCCACCTCCAAGACTAAACTCTAACTGTCTCTTTTCCCGCCTCCAGGCCTGTGAACTCCTCGGTGGGTGGGGCCAACCGCTTGGCTCCGCCCCACCTGGTGTGGACATAAGACACTGGAGGGAGGCAACAAGGGTTTTGTGTTTGGCTAATGTTACTGTCTAATGGGGGTGGGGGTGTTTGTGTGTTACCTGTGACGACCTGGCTAGTCCAGGGCGCCACACTGGCATATTTTTGAATGTGCTTGATGCAAATCTACCTGTGAAGTGTACAACTGGGGCACAAGTGCTGCCACTGAAGGAGGTGTCTGTGATTCCCAATTTTTGGAAAAAAGGGAGACTCTGCTTGGAGTCCCCTAGCGGTGTTATACATGATTTTAGAAGGGCATGCCATGCCTATATCTGTGTCGTCCTCTTTTTCCTTGTCAAGCTGCTTTGTTTTCGCATGAGAATTTGTTCTTGTCACTTTCCCATGTGTTTGTGTTGTGAGTTGTTTGTCACCTTTTGGACACCTTTGAGGGTGTTTTCTAGTTGTTTTTATGTATTTGTGATTGCCTCCCATTATTTCCTATGGGCTTCGAGAGGCTCGTCGAACGGCTCGACGAACCGAACTCGAACGCGACCTCTGTTCGGCGAACCTACCTTGAGTCGAACTGCGACCGGTTCGCTCATCTCTACTGATAAAGTTACACAGCAAAGACCAGCAGGCTAAGGCAGCCGGTATTGGAGCCTTGTTGCATTGTCTTCCTTACGTCGGATGTAACAATGTAGAAGAGCTGTTAAGTCCTAATAGAGAAAAATGCTGCAAGATATATGAACAACTCGGGCAAAAAGAACCGGCTTATCTGAAGATGATGATCTATTGTACTAAATTACTGTTTATGGTTGATGAGGTGGACGCTGTCCTGGAGCACTTCACTATGATAAGAGACGCTTTACCCTATGAAGAACTCTATCCGACGGCATTATGTGGTGTGTTTAGAGGGTTGAGGAACCTCATTACTAAAAACTATCCTCTGAACGTGAAGGAGGCAACTAACCGTGCCATAGACATCCAGGCTAAGAAGTGGAAAAGCCTTGGAACTATTACAATGGTTAAAGTTGGTACAAGAATATAGAATTACAAGAGTAGAAATAATATTTCACGAGACTTCCGTGTAAAATAACTATCACTATGGGCAGCACAGTGGAGTTTGTATGCTCTGCCCGTGTCTGCATGGGTTTTCCCCGGGTGCTCCGGTTTCCTCCCACAATCCAAAGACATATTTGAAATACCCTAAATTTATATAACTTTAAATAAAGATTATTAAAAAAAACTCTTACTGTATTTTTTTTTTGCTGATAGTAACTGGTGGTACATTTGTCGCGGGCGGAGGAGATGACGCTGCGCTCTCCCACTGCTCGGGTCCGGCCGCTGCTGCTGCGGCGGCTGCTGCTGCTCGGTGGTGGCTCGAGTGGTGGGCCGGATCCCGGGAACTCGAGCGGCGCTCCTCGCCCGTGAGTGAAAGGGGGTGGTTGGTTTGAGGGGTGTAGTCCGTGACGCCACCCACGGGTTGTGGTGAAGGTGGGCACCACCGCTGCTGGTGACGGGGATCCCGGGAGCGATGGCGGGGAGCAGCTGGGATGTTGTGTTCCCCCTCCGTGGGTAGGGGTCGGTGGTCCCGGGGCCCGATGGTGAGACGGGGAGGCAGGGTCGGTGAGGTGCAGGGTTGCAGGGGCAGCGTGGCGCAGTGCTGGATGGCACAGGCATACTCATTCAGCAAGAGATGCACAAAGTCCTCGGTAAACCAAACGGCTGGATGGACGGGTCCCGCAGCAGGCTGCAGTGTCTCTCCCCGGACAGGTGATGGCGGCTGTCTTTTCCTGCACCTTTGTGTACTTGTTTGACTACGATGGATCCCCAACGGTAGTCCGCTCCCCGCTGTATGTGTGCCGGAGGAGCCCGTTTGCCCGCAGGCGCTGGCCCTTGGGTCTCTAGCCTTAGGCGGTAGCTGTATACCCTCACGGTGTGGGCGGTTGCCTTCTAACGGGTCTTTGGCTGTTAGGAAACCCCTTGGGTTCCTGTCACACTCAGATTTGACTGTTGACGGCGACTCCAAGCCTAGTCGGGGTCCAATGGCCCTGCCTGTGTGTGCTGGCTTCACTTCGCTCCCCAGTTGGTACCGGCGGGCCGTCGCCCGTCCCCGGTCCTACGGTTCCGCGTCGATTCACCACTCCTGAGTGAAAAGGGGGTATTGATTGTGTGGATTTTAGATATTGTCCGTGACGCCACCCACGGTTGTGGTGATATTGGTGACACCACCGCTGCTCTGGACGGGGATCCCGGGAGCAGTGACAGGGAGCAGCCTTGATGTTAGTTCTCCCCTCCGTGGTTAGGGGGATTGGTTGTCCCGGGGCCCGGTGATGGGGTAGGGATGATGGATGGCAGGCGGGTTGCGGGGCCTGGTGAGGTGCAGGGTTGCAGGGGCAGCGCTGTGCCGCACGGCACGGTGGTACTCACTCAGCCAATGATGAAGACACAGTTCTCGGTAAAACACACGGCTGGATGGACGGGTCCCACAGACGGCTGCGGTTGTTTCCCCCGGCAGGTTGATGGTGACTGCCTTTCCCTGCACCTGTGTAGTGTTTAGTTCCGATGAGTTCCCACCGGTAACCCGCTCCCCGACTTGGATATGGGCCGGAGGAGCCCCTTTTGCCCGCAGGCTCTGGCCCTGGAAACGGTAGGCCTTGGCGGTGGCTGTTTCCCTCTCTTGGTCGGACGGTTGCCTTCTGTCGGGACTTGGCTGCTGGGAAACCCAGGAGGTTCCCTTCGCTAACGGATTTGGCAAATTTACGGCGACTCCTATCCTTGCCGGGGTCCGTAAGCCCTGCCGGTTGGTGCTGGCTTCTCTTTGCATACCGGTCCGGTACCGCCGGGCCACCGCCCATCCACGGTCCTTGCGGTAAACTCCGATAGGCCACTCCTGATGACGGTCACCACCGTCTGCCAACCTTGCTGCTCCGTCCGGGCCACACACCCGGACCAACTTCAGACAGCTCGACTGCTACTTTCCTCCTTCCACTTCCACCTCCAAACTCTGACTGTTTTCCCTCCTCCAGGACTGTGAACTCCTCGGTGGGCGGAGACCAACCGCCTGGCTCCACCCCCTGGTGTGGACATCAGCCCCTGGAGGAAGGCAACAAGGGTTTCTTGTTTGACTTCGATGTGCCTGACCGGGAGTGTGGGGTGTGTTGGTGTTGTTCTTTGTGGCCCCTGGTTGTCCAGGGCGCCACATTCCCCTTTAGTAAAATGCAGACCGTCCGCGGGCTGCCCGTGCATCACCAGTTTTATTTTCACAAACTGAAAAATAGAAAAACGGTAAAATAGTGATTAAAAGTAAAATATCATCTTCCCACATCGGGAGGTACTCTTACTTAAACGTTGCCAACGGTACGGCTTCCGCTCTCTCCCACCCAAGCAACCTGGCCCTGATGCTGCCCCTAAGCAAACAGGCAGCACCCCTTGGCCCCAGTCTTGCACAAGTTGCCCGAGCGGGTTCTGTCCTTTTCAGGGGACCCACGTCCATGGGGAACCCCTGAAACCCCCAGAGGATTGCCACCGGTTCCGGTGGTGGCTGGGCCCCAGCCTACTCCACTGCGGGCCCTTCCTCCAATCTGCCTCTCCGGAGGCGGTCACGGTTAAAGCCAAAAACATTTTTATTTACACGCCACAAGTTTGTTGTTGCCCTGCTAGTTCTCGGGCCTGTTCATAAGGAGTTCCTTATGCAAAACTTGTAAAGGGGGTCCCAACGGGGACCAGTTGCCGGCAACGACCGGTGCAAATCAGGCAGCAAATCAGGTAACTTCATGGTAATCATTCTTTTCTTTTTCAAAACTTGCAAACGGTACTTTTAACACACACACACACACACAATTTTTCCCCCTTTTAAAGAGTAGTTTCCCTGTACCTAAGTGGGGGTCTACCTAGGTTGGGACGAGTGGACCTCTGGGGTCCAGTGTCAGTGGGGACAGGCAGTGGGGCAGAGGGAACAATCAGTTCCTCTTCCCTGCTATCGTGTGGGGCAGGCGGAGGCATAGGGGAGCTGGGTACAGGTTCATCCCTGGGCACTGGCTCATGGTCGACCACTTCCATCACTTCCTCATCCACGGGTTGTGGGAACAGTATCACTTGAAGAATCACCACGCCATTCTGTGTAGGCCAGTCCGCTGGGAAGTCACCCATCACGGTGTGGATTACCTCTTTTGCCTTCTCCGCCGGTTTAGGAACCGGAACTTCAGCCGCTGCCCTCAATGCTGGTGGGCACCTCTTTAGATGGTCCCGGGAAACCGTGGCCAAAGTGCCCCCTTGGTCACGACTGATCTGGTAGGCCTTCCCATCTTCCCATCCTGTGGGCTGTATGACATATGGGGTTTGCTCCCATTGATCATCCAGCTTGTGGGTCCTCCTCTTTCGCTTCAGCACTACATCTCCAGGCTGGAAAGGGCCAGCAGACGCATTCTGGTTGAAGCGCTGCTCCTGTTGTTCCCGACTCCGACTCAAGTTCTTCTCAACATATTCCTGGATCTGTCGGTACTGCACCCTCCGCCGAGTGTCCCATTCAGCTGTCGAAGGGAGTGCTTCTGGGTTTTCCAATCCCATGTCCAGATCCACCGGTAGACGGCCGGGGCGAGCCCTCATCAGGTATGCTGGGGTGCATTTCGTTGAGCTGGAAGGGATATTGTTGTACATATCGACCAAGTCAGGTAGCTTCTCCGGCCACAGGTTCCGCTCTTCTAGCGGCAACGTCTTGAGGAGGCCCAGGACCAGGTGGTTCATCTTTTCACACATGCCGTTGGTTTGGGCATGGTAAGGCGTGGTTCGGATCTTCTTGCAGCCGTACAACTGACAAAATTCATGGAACACCTCTGCTTCAAAGGCCGGGCCTTGGTCAGTAAGCACCTTCTCAGGGTATCCATGTGGTCAGCAGAAATAAGCCTGGAACGCTCTAGCGGCGGTACGGCCAGTTAGGTCTTTGACTGGGACAACCACCATGAATCTTGAAAAGTGGTCTACAATGGTTAGAGCGTAGGTGTACCCACTTCGGCTGGGGGTGAGCTTTACATGGTCCAGGGCAACCAGCTCCAGCGGTTGATGTGTAACGATCGGGTGTAGGGGCGCCTTCTGGCTGGCCTCGTCCTTCCTTCTCAGCGTGCAAGGGCCACACTCTCGGCACCAGGCCTCTACAGATTCCCGCATTCCACTCCAATAGAACCGCTCTCTCAACAGCATCTCTAGTTTCTTCCATCCGAAGTGTCCAGCACCGTCATGGTATGCTTGCAGTACGGTGGGCACGTTAGCTTGGGGAATCACCAACTGGCGGATCTTCTCATGGGTCTTCGGGTTAATCAGCTCGTGGTACAACTTCCCCTGGTGTAGATACAGCCGGGTCCGTTCTCGCCACAGGCGTTGGGCTTCAGCTGGGGCGGCAGGGTCTATTCCAGCAGCTCCTTGTTCCACCAAGATCTTGACTAAGCGGACAGCGGGTGCCTGGTCCTGAGCTTCTTGCCACTCCTGGCTGGGCAGCGGGTCCAGGTTTACCCGTTGTTGATAGACATGTACCTTCTCAGTCGGTGGCTGATGAAATGCGGGCAGCTCAATCTCTTCGAGGTCGTCATCCTCAGGCCCTTCGTCCAACAAGTGGGGCATCCGAGAGAGCGCATCGGCATTAACATTGGCACGGCCGGCCCGGTACTTGATGATGAAATCGTAGTTGGCTAGCCTAGCCACCCACCGCTGTTCCAACGCGCCCAGCTTGGCGGTGTCCAGGTGGGTCAGCGGGTTATTATCCGTGAAAGCAGTGAACTTAGCCGCTGCCAGGTAATGGCGGAACCGCTCGGTGATAGCCCACACCAGTGCCAGGAGTTCAAGCTTGAAAGAGCTGTAGTTCTCGGGGTTCCTCTCAGTCGGTCGAAGCCTTCGGCTAGCATAAGCAATCACTTTTTCTTTTCCGTCTTGGACCTGGGATAGGACAGCTCCTAAGCCTACATTGCTGGCATCTGTGTAAAGGATGAAGGGGTGGTTGTAATCAGGATATGCTAGGATTTCTTCTCCGGTCAGGGCCGCTCTCAGCTGACGGAAGGATTCCTCATGCCTTTCTTCCCACACCAATGGGGCTCCTAGGGGTCTACCACCTTTGGTCTGTCCCATGATTAGGTCTTGCATGGGGGCAGCCATTTTCGTATACCCCTTGATGAAGCGACGGTAATACCCCACCAGGCCCAGGAACTGCCTCACCATCCTTCACCGTGGTCGGCCTCGGCCAGTCCTGAATGGCGGTGATTTTATCAGGGTCAGGGGCGACACCCTCTGCACCGACCACATGCCCTAGGTACTGCACTTTGTGTTTCAGCAGATGACACTTTGAGGGCTTCAACTTCATCCCATATTTGGCAAGGGCGCGAACACCTCGGCTAGGTGCTCCAGGTGGGCTTCATATTTCTGGGAGTACACAATCACATCATCCAGGTACAGCAGGATGGTCTCAAAGTTTAGATGCCCCAGACAGCATTCCATCAGCCGTTGGAAGGTTCCAGGGGCATTGCACAGCCCGAACGGCATGCTATTAAACTCACAGAGTCCCATAGGGGTAGCAAATGCAGTCTTCTCTCGGTCTTCTGGTGCCACAGCCACCTGCCATTACCCACTGGTGAGGTTAAGGGTGGAAAAGTAATTAGCGGTTCTCAGTGCAGCCAGAGATTCCTCAATGTGGGGCAGAGGGTAAGCGTCCTTATGTGTTATCTGGTTAATTTTTCGGTAATCCACACACATCCGCATGGTGCCATCTTTCTTCTTAACCAGTACCAACGGGGCGGCCCAGGGACTACAGCTGTCCCTAATAACCCCTGCCTCCTTCATGTTCCTCAACATGTCCTTGGCACATTGGTAGTGTGCAGGGGGAATAGGCCTGTACCTCTCTTTGATAGGGGGATGCTCACCGGTGGGGATATGGTGTTGGACCCTTTTAATCTGCCCAAAGTCTAGGGGATGTTTGCTAAAAACCCGCTCATACTCCCGTACCACCCGGTATACCCCTTCTTTGTGATGTGTAGGGGTATCGTCAGTGCCTACGTGTAGCTGTCGACACCACTCGTCTAACTCCCCTTGGGATGGGTGAGTGTTGGCAGTAGGTGGCGAGGTTGGGGGAATGGCCTCGTGGATGGTGTGGGGATCCAAGGTGAACAACTTGGCAAGGGTAGCGTACCGGAGAAGCCTGACTTCTTCCTCCCCGCAGTTCAGCACCCTCACGGGCACTCTCCCCTTCTTTACATCTACCACCCCTCAGACGGCCATTACTGTAGGCCAGTGTTCAGAGGGCATGGGCTCTATCATGGCGGGGTAGTCACGCCCCTGGGGCCTTACCGCTGCCCTACACCAAATCATCATCTCGCTCCTGGGAGGCACAATCAAAGGGGCAACATCCATCACTCTCACCCCACCAATCTCTCCTCCTGTCGAGTTCACATGTTGGCGGTACATTAAGGCTCGGATCTCACACTGCACAGCTTTCTGTCGGCTCCCTGCCGCCGTGGCAGCCAGCTACTGCAGTAGGGTCAGCACGTCACTCATACAGTGCTCCATCACATTGGTCCCTAGCACTACCTTCGGGTTATGATCACTGGGTTCATTCATTATCACAATCATACCCTGGTGTTGCAGTTCAGCTCGCCCCACAGTCATGGCCACTTGTTTGTATCCCACTTGGGTCAATGGGAGTCCATCAGCAGCAATCAGTGTTATACTGGCATTTGGGGGAGCCAGCTCGTCTTTTCCCCAATACGGTTGATACAGTGTGTATGGTATGGTGGTTACCTGTGATCCAGTGTCCAGGAGAGCCATCACCGGTATGCCGTCCACAGCCATGGGGATGATGGGCCGGGCCCCGATGTACCGGTCCCGCCAGTCTGGGGGGCCATGGGGTTCTACTCCTGAGGATTGGCCCGTGGCCCCAGGGGTTGCTCGTTTAACGGACACTGTCGGGAGTAGTGGCCGGGTTTGCTGCACCTGTAACAGATTGGGGGCCCATTCCGTGAGTCATTGGCCCTTCTCCGCTGCATCCAGGGGACGTCCTCAGGGCTGTCGGCGAGCTGCATCTTCACCGGGGCCTGGGATCTGGTCGGAGGCTGGAGTGCGGCGAGAATCTTAGCGAGTTCCCCATCCATGCGGCGAACTTGAGCATCGAGCTCTTCCATCGTTCCGCTTGAGGCTGCAGGCACTGGAGGTGCGGGTGGGGTAGGGGCCACCACGATGGGAGCAGTCTCAACCGGCCACGGGGTTGGCTCAGGAGCTTCAAATGCGGGGGGTTGCAGAGCTTTGATGGCCCGTTCCTTTAATACGGCAAAGTCCACGTCAGGGTGTTCTAGGGCCCACAGCCGAAGCTGTTTGCGGTCCTCTGAGGACCTCATCCCCTGCACAAACTGCTCACTTAACATTTTGTTACTGTCCACACTGTTGATGGTGTCCACCCGCTTCAGTGTGCGGAGTGCGGTTTGCAGGCGCAGGGCATAGTCCCGAATGCTATCTGCGGGCCGTTGTCGGCATTGACAGAACTGCATCCGCAACTCTGCCTCGGTACGAGTCTCAAAGGCAGTCTGCAGCTTTTCAAAGATGGTGGCTACAGAGGACCGGTCCCCCTCGGCCCAGGTCTCCGCCTTTTGCTCAGCCACGCCAGTTAGCTGCCCCAGCACTAGCGCTGCACGTTGCTTATCAGTCAGGGGGTACAGTTCTAGTAGCGGACTAAGTGTTTTCTGGAAAACCTGCAAGGCATCAGGTTTCCCATCGTACTGCGGTAGCCAGGCAGCTCCGGGCACATAGGGCAAAGAGAACGGCATCACCTGAGCGAGAGCTGGGGCCGCGGCACCCCCCGCCAGCGCGGCCATGACCTGGGCAGGCCCATTCCCATCTGCGGGTGCTCCCACGGCTGCGTCCGCCGCTCTTCCAGCGGCTCCGTCGGGCGCAGACATCTTGTTTCCGTCCCCCTTAGTCTCTTTCCGGCTCCTCCTCTACAGGGGCGGGGTTTTGGCCTTCGCGCCTCTACTACTCGAGGAGACGCTCGAGCGGGAATTTTTCACGCCAAAGATGGCGGCTTTACAAATTTTTCGTCCGGACACCTCCGGCGGTCACACAAGGCACACTTCTACCAGTTGGTAGAACGGTAGGATCCTGTTCGTGACGCCAAGTTGTCGTGGGCGTAGGAGGTGACGCTGCGCTCTCCCACTGCTCGGGTCCGGCCGCTGCTGCTGCGGCTGCTGCTGCTCGGTGGTGGCTCGAGCGGTGGGCCGGATCCCGGGGACTCAAGCGGCGTTCCTCGCCCGTGAGTGAAAAGGGGGTATTGATTGTGGGGATTTTAGATATTGTCCGTGACGCCACCCATGGTTATGGTGATATTGGTGACACCACCGCTGCTCTGGACGGGGATCCCGGGAGCGGTGACAGGGAGCAGCCTTGATGTTAGTTCTCCCCTCCGTGGGTAGGGGGATTGGTTGTCCCGGGGCCCGGTGATGTGGTAGGGATGATGAATGGCAGGCGGGTTGCGGGGCCTGGTGAGGTGCAGGGTTGCAGGGGCAGCGCTGTGCCGCACGGCACGGTGGTACTCACTCAGCCAATGATGAACACTCAGTTCTCGGTAAAACACACGGCTGGATGGACGGGTCCCACAGACGGCTGCGGTTGTTTCCCCCGGCAGGTTGATGGTGACTGCCTTTCCCTGCACCTGTGTAGTGTTTAGTTCCGATGGGTTCCCACCGGTAACCCGTTCCCCGGCTTGGATATGGGCCGGAGGAGCCCCTTTTGCCCGCAGGCTCTGGCCCTTGAAACGGCAGCCTTGGCGGTGGCTGTGTTTCCCTCTCTTGGTCGGACGGTTGCCTTCTGTCGGGACTTGGCTGCTGGGAAACCCAGGAGGTTCCCTTCGCTAACGGATTTGGCAAATTTACGGCGACTCCTAGCCTTGCCGGGGTCCGTAAGTCCTGCCGGTTGGTGCTGGCTTCTCTTTGCGTACCGGTCCGGTACCGCCGGGCCACCGCCCGTCCACGGTCCTTGCGGTAAACTCCGATAGGCCACTCCTGCAGACGGTCACCACCGTCTGCCAACCTTGCTGCTCCGTCCGGGCCACACACCCGGACCAACTTCAGACAGCTCGACTGCTACTTTCCTCCTTCCACTTCCACCTCCAAACTCTATCTGACTGTTTTCCCTCCTCCAGGACTGTGAACTCCTCGGTGGGCAGAGACCAACCGCCTGGCTCCACCCCCTGGTGTGGACATCAGCCCCTGGAGGAAGGCAACAAGGGTTTCTTGTTTGACTTCAGTGTGCCTGACCGGGAGTGTGGGGTGTGTTGGTGGTGTTCTTTGTGGCCCCTGGTTGTCCAGGGCGCCACACATTTTTCACATTTCTAGACACTTCCCATATACTGAGAAAAAAAGGGAACCAGCACGATCTGAAATTGGCATGCATCATATAAAAAGTGAAAATTCACAAATTTATTCCAACTGTACTATAATAAAAAAATGAGATTTTTAGCAAATAATTGATCAATTTTTTGAGCCACCCCTGCCAACGTCACGGCAAATCTCAATAGGGGGGTCCTACTCTACATTCTGTATTTCATGTGCCATGCGGCCTCCTAGATAAAGTTAAAAGCAGAACCATAATGGAGCACACATACCTGCAACCTGTATATAGCCGCTTCCATGTTGCAAAAAAGGCACTTGTGGATAGAGACCAGCCCAGGTCCCAGCATGTGGAGCAAGCCCTACACATACCAGGACTATATCAGAACTGATCCTCCCAGTGTCAAAAAGCAACCATTGATAAAGGCGGACCAGATCCAAGAATGGTGCTTAATTAGCATTGCCTGTGGAAAGGGGTGAGGTAACTGAGTCTGAACAGCTACCAACAGGAGGAATATATTGCAAGCCAAAATCAGGCGTGCATGGTATGGTGTTGGTCAGACACCAGATTTGTAGCATAACTACGGTCAAAACAGAGAAAAAAAGGGAACCAGCACGATCTGAAATTGGCATGCATCATATAAAAAGTGAAAATTCACAAATTTATTCCAACTGTACTATAATAAAAAAATGAGATTTTTAGCAAATAATTGATCAATTTTTTGAGCCACCCCTGCCAACGTCACGGCAAATCTCAATAGGGGGGTCCTACTCTACATTCTGTATTTCATGTGCCATGCGGCCTCCTAGATAAAGTTAAAAGCAGAACCATAATGGAGCACACATACCTGCAACCTGTATATAGCCGCTTCCATGTTGCAAAAAAGGCACTTGTGGATAGAGACCAGCCCAGGTCCCAGCATGTGGAGCAAGCCCTACACATACCAGGACTATATCAGAACTGATCCTCCCAGTGTCAAAAAGCAACCATTGATAAAGGCGGACCAGATCCAAGAATGGTGCTTAATTAGCATTGCCTGTGGAAAGGGGTGAGGTAACTGAGTCTGAACAGCTACCAACAGGAGGAATATATTGCAAGCCAAAATCAGGCGTGCATGGTATGGTGTTGGTCAGACACCAGATTTGTAGCATAACTACGGTCAAAACAGAGAAAAAAAGGGAACCAGCACGATCTGAAATTGGCATGCATCATATAAAAAGTGAAAATTCACAAATTTATTCCAACTGTACTATAATAAAAAAATGAGATTTTTAGCAAATAATTGATCAATTTTTTGAGCCACCCCTGCCAACGTCACGGCAAATCTCAATAGGGGGGTCCTACTCTACATTCTGTATTTCATGTGCCATGCGGCCTCCTAGATAAAGTTAAAAGCAGAACCATAATGGAGCACACATACCTGCAACCTGTATATAGCCGCTTCCATGTTGCAAAAAAGGCACTTGTGGATAGAGACCAGCCCAGGTCCCAGCATGTGGAGCAAGCCCTACACATACCAGGACTATATCAGAACTGATCCTCCCAGTGTCAAAAAGCAACCATTGATAAAGGCGGACCAGATCCAAGAATGGTGCTTAATTAGCATTGCCTGTGGAAAGGGGTGAGGTAACTGAGTCTGAACAGCTACCAACAGGAGGAATATATTGCAAGCCAAAATCAGGCGTGCATGGTATGGTGTTGGTCAGACACCAGATTTGTAGCATAACTACGGTCAAAACAGAGAAAAAAAGGGAACCAGCACGATCTGAAATTGGCATGCATCATATAAAAAGTGAAAATTCACCATGCCATGCACGCCTGATTTTGGTTTGCTTTGTATTCCTCCTGTTGGTAGCTGTTCAGATTCAGTTACCTCACCCCTTTCCACAGGCAATGCTAATTAAGCACCATCTTGGATCTGGTCCGCCTTTATCAATGGTTGCTGTTTGGCACTGGGAGGATCAGTTCTGATATAGTCCTGGTATGGTGCAGAGCTTGCTCCACATGCTGGGACCTGGGCTGGTCTCTATCCACAAGTGCCTTTTTTGCAACATAGAAGCGGTTATATACAGGTTACAGGTATGTGTGCTCTATTATGGTTCTGCTTTTAACTTTATCTAGGAGGCCGCATGGCACATGAAATACAGAATGTAGAGTAGGACCCCCCTATTGAGATTTGCCGTGACGTTGGCAGGGGTGGCTCAAAAAATTGATCAATTATTTGCTAAAAATCTCATTTTTTTATTGTAGTACAGTTGGAATAAATCTGTGAATTTTCACTTTTTATATGATGCATGCCAATTTCAGATCGTGCTGGCTCCCCTCTCTCTCTGTTTGGTCGTAGTTATGCTACAAATTCTGGTGGCCGGTCACCACCATGCCATGCACGCCTGATTTTGGTTTGCTTTGTATTCCTCCTGTTGGTAGCTGTTCAGATTCAGTTACCTCACCCCTTTCCACAGGCAATGCTAATTAAGCACCATCTTGGATCTGGTCCGCCTTTATCAATGGTTGCTGTTTGGCACTGGGAGGATCAGTTCTGATATAGTCCTGGTATGGTGCAGAGCTTGCTCCACATGCTGGGACCTGGGCTGGTCTCTATCCACAAGTGCCTTTTTTGCAACATAGAAGCGGTTATATACAGGTTACAGGTATGTGTGCTCTATTATGGTTCTGCTTTTAACTTTATCTAGGAGGCCGCATGGCACATGAAATACAGAATGTAGAGTAGGACCCCCCTATTGAGATTTGCCGTGACGTTGGCAGGGGTGGCTCAAAAAATTGATCAATTATTTGCTAAAAATCTCATTTTTTTATTGTAGTACAGTTGGAATAAATCTGTGAATTTTCACTTTTTATATGATGCATGCCAATTTCAGATCGTGCTGGCTCCCCTCTCTCTCTGTTTGGTCGTAGTTATGCTACAAATTCTGGTGGCCGGTCACCACCATGCCATGCACGCCTGATTTTGGTTTGCTTTGTATTCCTCCTGTTGGTAGCTGTTCAGATTCAGTTACCTCACCCCTTTCCACAGGCAATGCTAATTAAGCACCATCTTGGATCTGGTCCGCCTTTATCAATGGTTGCTGTTTGGCACTGGGAGGATCAGTTCTGATATAGTCCTGGTATGGTGCAGAGCTTGCTCCACATGCTGGGACCTGGACTGGTCTCTATCCACAAGTGCCTTTTTTGCAACATAGAAGCGGTTATATACAGGTTACAGGTATGTGTGCTCTATTATGGTTCTGCTTTTAACTTTATCTAGGAGGCCGCATGGCACATGAAATACAGAATGTAGAGTAGGACCCCCCTATTGAGATTTGCCGTGACGTTGGCAGGGGTGGCTCAAAAAATTGATCAATTATTTGCTAAAAATCTCATTTTTTTATTGTAGTACAGTTGGAATAAATCTGTGAATTTTCACTTTTTATATGATGCATGCCAATTTCAGATCGTGCTGGCTCCCCTCTCACTTCCCATATACTGAAGCTGAGCGAATCCATTCAAATGGAATTCTACTGGAGTTCGCCAAAAATTTACATTCACCAGAATTCAGAATATTTGTATTACACTTCCACACGGATTAAGCAAAATGTCCATAAAAATGCTAAAATAAAAATCCTTATACTCACGTTATCGCTCACATCTCCAGCTCCTCCACTCCTCACAATCACTCTTCCAGTCCTCGTCTCAT
The DNA here is from genome assembly GCF_048569485.1 of Anomaloglossus baeobatrachus. Classification (NCBI taxonomy): domain Eukaryota; kingdom Metazoa; phylum Chordata; class Amphibia; order Anura; family Aromobatidae; genus Anomaloglossus; species Anomaloglossus baeobatrachus. The sequence goes on from NW_027442351.1 coordinate 39,125, forward strand.
CTTCAGATCAGCAACTCTTGCAATGAATTCCCAGGAGTCTTCAGTGCATAAATTCGAGATCTTGGCATATACCATGACCTCATGACACATGCTTGCGAATAACCTTCCAAGGACTCATTAGACCACGAAGTCCTGGCCCAGCACGAGAAACCAAAGGAATTCAACACAAATGGTGGCAATCTGAAGATGCAACGAGGAACAGACGGATGATGGTAAGGAGGTAGGGGCCGGAGAGGTGAGAGGTGAGGCAATTGTAAGGAGGCAGGGGTGCAGGGGTGGCTCAAAGAATTGATCAATTATTTGCTAAAAATCTCATTTATATTACAGTACAGTTGGAATAAATCTGTGAATTTGCACTTTTTATATGATGCATGCCATTTTCAGATCGTGCTGGCTCCCCTCTCTCTCTGTTTGGTTGTAGTTATGCTACAAATGTCTGGTGGCTGGTCACCACCATGCTATGCACGCCTGATCTTGGTTTGCAATATATTCCTCCTGTTGGTAGCTGTACACATTCAGTTGCCTCACCCTTTCCACAGGCATTGCTAATTAAGCACCATACTTGGATCTGGTCCGCCTTTATCAATGGTTGCTGTCTGGCACTGGGAGGGTCAGTTCTGATATAGTCCTGGTATGTGTAGAGCTTGCTCCACATGCTGGGACCTGGGCTGGCCTCTATCCTCAATTGCCTCTTTTGCAACATAGAAGCGGTTATATTTACAGGTATGTGTGCTCCCTTATGGTTCTGCTTTTAACTTTATCTAGGAGGCCGCATGGCACATGAAATACAGAATATAGAGTAGGACCCCCCTATTGAGATTTGCCGTGACATTGGCAGGGGTGGCTCAAAGAATTGATCAATTATTTGCTAAAAATCTCATTTATATTACAGTACAGTTGGAATAAATCTGTGAATTTGCACTTTTTATATGATGCATGCCATTTTCAGATCGTGCTGGCTCCCCTCTCTCTCAATTGTAAGGAGGTGTAAGGCTCTGCCACCCCAGACCTGCAAATCCCCTGTCTGTAAATGTACTGTTTAATGTTGATATACTGTGTGTGAAGTGGCCGCGGGTAAGACCGCGGCTGAGTTCCCATAATCTGCGCCAACAAAATCCCCACGCTCAGATTTTATGCAAGGGTACATTTCTTTACTGGTAAACATCTCAATGACAAACGCAGTTGGCTTAGCAGCACACATAACCAGAGTTTGCTATCCGGATCTTTAACTTCAGACACACGGTGCAGAACACAAAAAAAAACAGCAATGATAAACAAGAATTCTGTCCCTGACTTGCCCTATGTGTTATATTACCAGTCCAAAACACAAGGAGGGAGGGCTCCCACGTAGCAGGCCTGCACTCCGGGTAAACGACGGTGACGCCAAAGAGCAGAGATGGGGAAATCTTCAGCCCTCTCACCAGAGGACTAGCTTACAGTCTCTTGGAATGGAGGAAGGAGATGGTCCGGAGGTCCCTTGAGTCCAGTATCACGTCTGCAGCAGTTCTGGCAATCCCTCACACTTCAGCGATGAGGGCAGTCCGAGGCAGGTCTGTTCAGGTGCAGCTCCAGTTGCTCAGTGTTTTTTTTCCCGCGCTTTTTTCCTGTACAACCCGTGCCTGTGGGAGAGGATCAGATTTTACAGCGTCCGCCCCTTGAGCAATTTCAGCACTTGTCCACAAGGTGGCAGCACCATCCTGTGTAATGTCAGTCTCCATGTCTTTTTCAGTCATAAAACAGTCAGAGCTGCTCGCCTCATTACATATCCCCCCACTTAAAGGTTGGCAGTCCCTGTCAACATTCACAGGTTCCAGGGCAGCGATGACTGAGGCTGTGGCAGGGGGAGGCGGAGAAGCGGGCCATACATACTGGTCCCTATAAGACTGCCCAGGAGGAACCCCGGCAGTGGTGCGGGTAGTACGCCGCAGAGGTTGATTTCCCTCCACTCTATCACCGGTTACACTCTCTACCTCCGTCAGTTCCCTAGAGGGAGGGCCAGTCTGCGCAGGCGGGTAACCAGTCCCAGAGTCAACAAGGTCACTATGCTGAGTAATGTCAATGGTGTCAGTCATGTCAGCAGTGTCGTCCTCACCGGGTACTGTGGTCAGGGAGTCAGGCTGGGATGGGCAGGGGCATAACATATTCCGGTGAAAGGTGCGAGAGTTGCCGCTATCTTCGCCCCGGACTCTGTACACATGACCATCAGGGTAGGGGCACTCAACTACCCGATAGACTTCAGCTTCCCACTTAGCTCGGAGTTTTCCTTGAGGCTTCTTAATACGAACCAGGACTAGCTGTCCTACTTCTAAGGGTTCTTCCTGTACGGGGAGCGGGTCAGCATGTCTCTGGCCCCGGATTTGTTGGCCTACCAGTCGGTATACAGTTTCCATCTTCTGACGATGAGTGTGTAGCCAGGATGGATAGGTACCGTCGGTATCTTTTTCAGGACTGGTCAGGTTTAGGTCATGGACCCCTTGTCCTGGGCGGCCAAAGAGAAGGGTGTGTGGGGTAAAACCCGTAACGGAGTGGACTTGATTGTTGTAGGCCCACACTAGATCCGGGAGGAATTGGGGCCATTGGTCTTTCTTGTCATCGGCTAAGGTGCGGATCAACTGGAGTAGAGTCCGGTTAAAGCGCTCACACGCACCATTCCCCTGTGGGTGGTAAGGGGTGGTTCTGGACTTCTGGATCCCATACATCCGATGCAGCTCCTCGATAATTTGACCTTCAAAACAAGTCCCCTGATCAGAGTGCAACCTCTCCGGACACCCATAGACCTGGATGAACTGTCGACAGATGGTCCGCGCAGCTGACTCGGCAGTCTGATCTTTGGTAGCAACAGCAACTGCGAATTTTGTGAAATGGTCTACCATAACCAGACAGTATTGGTAGCCACCACTCACCGTCCCAATCGACAGGTAGTCCACCATCAACAGCTCAAGGGGCTGGGATGTCTCAACTGTTTGGACAGGTGCACGCTGTTCAGCGGACTTGTAAAGCTCACAGGTGCGACAGGCTTGGCAGACATCTTCAACCAGCTTGCGGAGTCCCGGACAGTAGATGGACTGTTGGACCCACCAGAAGGTCTTGTCTATTCCAAAGTGGCCGTTCCTCTTGTGTGCTTCTCCCATCATCTCACGGGCCATTTGGGCTGGCACTACAAGCTGTAGGCACTCCTCCAGCATGTGGGATAGGAAGATCCTCCGGTATAGCACTCCTTCTCTCAGAATCAGATGATCCCATTGGCTGAGCAGGGTCAGGGTACTGGTGGACAGTCGTGACCGCGTGTCAGAGGACAGCTTCTGCTGCTGCTTCACCCATTGTTTGAGTAGGGCACATTCAGCATTCCAGTCCTGGATTCTGCACCATTCCTGTGGGGACAGTGGGGACCCTACTGAAGTGCCAGCCTCATCCACAGCATACTGGCGGCAATCCATCATCTGCCGGGCTAATCTTGCGAAGTCAGGCATCTCGTCTCCTTCCAGCTCTTCGTCCTGGTCCTTAGTGGGCGAGGGGGATGTCTTTCTGGACAGGCTGTCCGCATTCTGATTTTCAGCCCCAGCTCTATATTTAATCTTGTAGTTAAACTTGGAGAGCCGAGCCATCCCTCGCTGCTCCATAGCCCCAAGTTTCGCATTTTCTAAATGGGCCAAAGGGTTGTTGTCCGTCAGGACTAGTACTTCTGTCCCCGTCAGATATCCGGCAAATTTCTCAGTCATTGCCCACATCAAGGCCAACAGCTCCATCCGGAATGAACTGTAATTGGTGGGATTCTTTTCACCTTCATGTAGGGACCTACTGGCATAGGCTACAACACGTTCCTTGCCTTCTTGTACCTGTGAGAGTACTGCCCCCAGACCCTGTAGGCTGGTGTCAGTATGTAATTGAAAGGGTAGGGTGTAATCTGCATATGCCAGGATGGGGGACGACGTCAAGGCACCCTTTAGAGCTTGGAAGGACTCTTCTTGGGTAGGCCTCCAATTGATGCGGCGTCCCCTGGGACTGTTGGTATTCCCTCGAAGCAGGTCGTGCACTGGTGCGGCAAGCCGGGCGAAGTTCTTGACGAACCGGCGGTAGTAGCCTGCCAGTCCCAAGAAAGCCCTGACCCCCTTGACAGTTGTGGGTTGGGGCCAGTCCCGTACGGCGGCTATTTTCTCCGGCGATGGTGGAACACCTTCGACCGAGATCCTGTGGCCCATGTAATCAATCTCCTGCTGTAGAAGACGGCACTTGCTGGGTTTCAACTTCAAGCCATGTTCCCTTAACCTCTGGAACACGCGGCCCAGCTTCTGTAGATGTTCTTCGAACGTGGCTGAATAGACCACAATGTCATCAAGGTAGATGACGGTGAAGTCTCCCAAGCAGCGCTCCATCTGCCTCTGGAAAGTTCTTGGCGCGTTGTTCAGGCCGAAGGGCATCCTGTCAAACTCGTACAGGCCCATGGGTAGGATGAAAGCGGTTTTTTCTCTGTCCTTTTTGCTCATGGGTACCTGCCAATAGCCGCTGGCCAGATCAAGGGAGGAAAAATACTTGGCTTTCTTCAGAGCCGTCAGGGATTCTTCGATCCTTAGCTAAGGGTATGAGTCCCGGGTGGTGCAAGCATTCAGGCTCCACACAGAACCTCAGGGATCCGTCTTTCTTTTTAACTATTACCACCGGTGCAGCCCAGGGGCTCTGGCTCTCTCGTACCACTCCGCATGGAGCATGGAATTCAGGAGGCTTTTCACTTCTTGGTATTGCTGGGGTGGTATCTGCCAGTATCTCTCACAGATAGGAGAAGCGTTACCCGTAGGGATCTCGTGTTCGATACTGGTGTTGCATCCAAAGTCGGTGTCATGCCGGGCAAAGGACGCCTGGTGTTCCTGTAGTAGTTTTTCCACCTGTGACACTTCCTGTTTAGAGTATTGGGGTGTATCCAGCTGACAATTCTCTAGCAGCTCTTTTCCAGCTTCAGTGTCATCTGTGGCGGTGGCCATGTCGGTGACAGTCACTGTCCAGTCTCCCTCTGTCGATGGGGCAAACTGGAGGGGGCCCCTGGGATTCACCTCTGTAGGTAGGGCGAGCTGTGTCCCCGCTTCTAGGTCGGCGCCTACACTTGCCGTATTGCTCAGATGGACAGGGATTCTTCCCCTCCTCACGACAGCCAGAGTGCGAGCGACTAATGGGTTCAGTTTTCCCTCCCTCGGGGTTCGCGGCTCAATCAGTACCTCCATGCCTTCAAGCGGCCTTGTGGTGCTAAGGGGTAGCGAGATAATTGTCTCCTTTTCAGCCGGTAAGGTGATCCTAGTGTGGCGAGGCACGGTGATAGTGTGGCGCCCTGGACAAGCCAGGTCGTCACAGAAACTACACCAACACACCCCACACCCCGGCTAGGCACACCGAAGTCAAACAAAAATCCTTGTTGCCTCCCTCCAGGGGCTGATGTCCACACCAGGGGGTGGGCCAGATCGAGGAGTTCACAGTCCTGGAGGCGGGAAAAGGAGTGAGAGGAGGTTAGTTTAGAGAGAGAGTTTGAAGTTGGAGGAAGTGAAGTGGTAGAGGAGCAGTCTGACGGCGTCCGGGTGTGTGGCCCGGACGGTACAGCAAGGTTGGCTGCAGGAGAGGCTAATTGGAGCGAACCGTAAGGACCGTGGATGGGCGGTGGCCCGATGGTACCGGATCGGAGAGCAAAGAGAAGCCAGCACCATTCGGCAGGGCTTACGGACCCCGACCAGGCTTGGAGTCGCCGTAAAACCGGTCAAATCCGTTAGCGAAGGGAACCTCCAGGGTTTCCCAGCAGTCAAGACCCGATTGAAGGCAACAGCTCAAAACCGTGAAGGGAAACACAGTCACCGCCAAGGCTACAGTTCCCAGGGCCAAAGCCTGCGGGCAAAAGGGGCTCCCTCAGCATCTATCCAAGCTGGGGAGCGGGTTACCGGTGGGAAGCTATCAGTACCAAAACATTCTACAGGTGCAGGGAAAGGCAGAAACCACCGCAGCCGTCAGTGGGCCCCGTCCATCCAGCCGTGTGTTTTACCAAGGACTTTGCCTTCGTCATTGGCTGAGTGAGTACTACCGTGCCGTGCGGCACAGCGCTGCCCCCGCGACCCTGCACCTCACCAGGCCCCGTAACCTGCCTGCCATCCCTAACCCTCACCGGGCCCCGGGACAACCAACCCCCCTACCCACGGAGGGGAGAACCAACATCCGAGCTGCTCCCAGTCATCGCTCCTGGGATCCCCGTCCAGAACAGCGGTGGTGTCACAACCTCACCACAACCGGTGGTGTCACGGACAATCAAATCCCCAAAACCAATCCCCTTTTCACTCACGGGCGAGGAGCGCCGCTCGAGGCCCCGGTTCCGGCCCGCCGCTCGAGCCACCGAGCAGCGAGCAAACGAAGCAGTAGCCATGCCGGACCCGAGCAGTGGGTGAGCGCAGTGCCCTCCCCGCCTTCGACAATAGTGGCTATGGGCCATTGTTCCTCTGCCATTTGCTGTAGGCTGCAGGCCCGAACCACTCTTCGGAATGCTCGGCGGGTGGCCCCGTGTGTGGTAACTTCCTGCCAGTACTTGGGTCCCCGCTTGGTAAACAATACCAGGTCCAGGTCTTTCAGGATGTTCATCCCAATAATCATGGGCATTTCCGAACCGAAGCCTTCTTTGACCACGATTATCCCCCTCTTCCGGAGGTCCTGTCTACATATTTCGGTGTTCATCCAAGCTACTCCCGTTACTGGAATGGGTAGATTATTGGCCGCTTTGATTTTGATGACGGTATTCGGGTCATAGGCCGCCCGTGGTTGTAGATATTTCTCGTAAAACTGCTCTGAGATGGTGGACACCTGGGATCCAGTATCCATTAGTCCTTGGACAGCAACTCCCTCTAACATTACTTTCAGTGTAGGGCTGTTTGATGCAAGCTTGCTCCTTTGTTGGCTCCTTTTTCTTTGGCCTTCCCGGTCGGGTGAGCCTCCTCAGCCGGGGTGTCTAGTTTAAAGGTGGCTGCTGTTGAGAGGCACGGCTTGGCGGTTCTAGTGAATAGGCCTGGGGCTCCAACCGCTGTTTCGAGTGAAACTCCGCTTGCTGGGGTGTTTGAGAGTCCATTCGATGGAACGGCTGCGGATCGGGTTGGAAGGAGTTCTGGGGGAAACGGTTTGCTCTGTGACGGGGATCACCACATGTCCAGCACTTTCCCATAGGCCGGCTAGGTTGCCGTCTCACTTGCCCATCTGCCTGTCGGTTTAGTGTGAGCTGCAGCACCTGCTTCTGTAAGTCTGCTGTGGCGCCCTAGACAAGCCAGGTCGTCACAGGACTACACCAACACACCCCACACCCCGGTTAGGCACACCTAAGCCAAACACAAAAACCCTTGTTGCCTCCCTCCAGGGGCTGATGTCCACACCAGGGGGTGGGCCAGGCGGTTGGCCCCGCCCACCGAGGAGTTCACAGTCCTGAAGGCAGGAAAAAGGAGCAGTTTAGTTTTGGAGTTTGAGAAGTGAGGAGTGAAGTGGCAAGAGAGCAGCTGACTGACGGCGTCCGGGTGTGTGGCTCGGACGGTACAGCAAGGTTGGCAGACGGTGGTGACCGTCTGCAGGAGAGGCCGATTGGAGCGAACTGTAAGGACCGTGGACGGGCGGTAGCCTGACGGTACCGGACCGGCAAGCAAAGAGAAGCCAGCACCATCCGGCAGGGCTTACGGACCCCGACAAGGCTAGGAGTCGCCGTCAAATTTGTCAAATCCGTTAGCGAAGGGAACCTCCGGGGTTTCCCAGCAGTCAAGTCCCGATTGAAGGCGACAGCTCAAACCGCAAAGGGAAACACAGTCACCGCCAAGGCTACAGTTCCCAGGGCCAGAGCCTGCAGGCAAAAGGGGCTCCCTCAGCATCCATCCAAGCTGGGGAGCGGGTTACCGGTGGGAAGCCATTGGAACCGTAACACAACACAGGTGCAGTATTGGGACAGGGAGCCGACACCGCTGGGCCTGGAGATTGCTGAGAGGGAAAGAAGGAAGGCGGAGCTGGTGGCCCGCACCATTGAAGAAAAGGAGCGCCTCCGAAGAGCCACCTTCCGTGTGCGGGGCCCGAGATACGAGGGACAGGTCCGGCGATTTGATACCCGAAGGGGGTATGGCTTCATTTATGAACCGGGCCTGGAGGCCGAAGTTTTCGTGGCCCGGAGAGATGTGAATGATCAAATACCGGAAGACCATCCCAGCCGCAATCTGCTCCCCGGTGACCTCGTCAATTACACCCGACATTGTTGGGAGAGGGGATGGTACGTCCTGGGTGTCCGGTTGAGAGTAGGCCAGGGGCTTCAAGCGCCCGTTCAGCCCTCTACCCCGGTCGGCGAGCTGGATCTGAAGTGAAGTCGGCGGGTCCTCCGCCTAAAAGTTGTCCCCGTTGGGACCACCAGCAAAGCTGTGTGTTGAGAGTACCGTTTAGAAAGTTTTGAATGCTAAGATTGATTATCCGAAGATGTCACTTGATTGAGCTGTGATTGAACCGGTCATTGCCGGCAACTGTTGTCCCCGTGGGGACTGTTTACAACCATTGCATAGAAACTGCTACGGACAAGCCCGAGAACTAGCAGGGCAACCACGAACTTGTGGTATGTAAATAAATATTTGTTGGCTTGAAACCGTGACCGCCTCCGGAGAGGCAGATTGGAGGAAGGGCCCACAGTGGAGTAGGCTGGGGCCCAGCCACCACCGAAACCGGTGGCGATCCTCCGGGGGGTTCAGGGGTCCCCATGGACGTGGGTCCCCTGAAAGGGACAGAACCCGATCGGGCAACTTGGTGCTGGACTGGGGTGGTCAAGGGGTGCTGCCCATTTGCTTAGGGGCAGCATCAGGGCCAGGTTGTTTGGGTGGGAGAGAGCGGAAGCCATACTGTTTTAATAAAAATGTACCATTTTGCAACGTTTAAGAGATGCACCTCCCGATGTGGGAAGATTTGAAAATGCTTATGTTTACTGTTTTATCTTTTGCAGTTAACCAAAAATAAAACCGGTGATGGACGGGAAGCCCGCGGACGGTCTGCATTTTACTAAGGGGGAATGTGGCGCCCTGGACAAGCCAGGTTAGGCACACCTAAGCCAAACACAAAAACCCTTGTTGCCTCCCTCCAGGGGCTGATGTCCACACCAGGGGGTGGGCCAAGCGGTTGGCCCCGCCCACCGAGGAGTTCACAGTCCTGGAGGCGGGAAAAAGGAGCAGTTTAGTTTTGGAGTTTGAGAAGTGAGGAGTGAAGTGGCAAGAGAGCAGCTGACTGACGGCGTCCGGGTGTGTGGCCCGGACGGTACAGCAAGGTTGGCAGGCGGTGGTGACCGTCTGCAGGAGAGGCCGATTGGAGCGAACCATAAGGACCGTGGACGGGCGGTGGCCCGACGGTACCGGACCGAGCAAAGAGAAGCCAGCACCATCCGGCAGGGCTTATGGACCCCGACAAGGCTAGGAGTCTCCGTCAAATTTGTCATATCCATTAGCGAAGGGAACATCCGGGGTTTCCCAGCAGTCAAGTCCCGATTGAAGGCAACAGCTCAAACCGCGAAGGGAAACACAGTCATCGCCAAGGCTACAGTTCCCAGGGCCAGAGCCTGTGGGCAAAAGGGGCTCCCTCAGCATCCATCCAAGCTGGGAAGCGGTTTACCGGTGGGAAGCCATTGGAACCGTAACACAACACAGGTGTAGGGAAAGGCAGTCACCATCAACCTACCGGGAGCAGAAACCACCGCAGCCGTCAGTGGGCCCCGTCCATCCAGCTGTGTGTTTTACCAAGGACTTTGTCTTCGTCATTGGCTGACTGAGTACTACTGTGCCGTGCGGCACCGCGCTGCCCCCGCGACCCTGCACCTCACCAGGCCCCGTAACCCGCCTGCCATCCCTAACCCTCACCGGGTCCTGGGACCACAAAACCCCCTACCCACGGAGGGGAGAAATTAACAGCCAAGCTGCTCCCAGTCATTGCTCCCGGGATCCCCGTCCAGAGCAGCGGTGGTGTCATCAACCTCACCACAACCGTGGGTGGCGTCACGGACAATATCCCTAAACCCAAACCACCCCCTTTCACTCACGGGCGAGGAGCGCCGCTCGGGTCCCCGGGATCCGGCCCACCGCTCGAGCCACCACAGAGCAGCAGCAGCAGCCGGACCCGAGCGGTGGGTGAGCGCAGCGCCCTCCCCGCCCGCGACACCGCCACCATCTGCTTCAGTTCCTCCGTGTCGCTGTTCGGAGTATTTGTTTTGTACATGGATCTGCAAGTAGCGGTATAAGTCTCTGTTCCCGTAACAGGTCCCCTAGAATGTTCTATGGCTTCTTGTTTAACCTCAGCAAACATAAGGGCTGGATTCATCCTGAGTAAGTCCTGCAATGAGCGGTTGAGATACGGATCTCTCAGTCCTATTACAAATTGGTCCCTCAGCACAAGGTCGCGGGAGGATGTACCAGCTAGATTTTCTCCATTTTTGCAGGCTTGTTCCAGCAGTACTTGGAGGGCGTTCGCATATTGGGAAATGTCCTCCCACTCGAGCTGTGTACGCTGGAAGAACATGTAGCGCAGTTTTCCCAGGTATCTGGTCGGCCCATAGGTGTTCTCTAGCACCCGTATCAAGTCATCTAATGTACGTTGGCCCCTAACCGTCTCCAGTCTGATGGTCGTCCATGCCTCCCCCCCTAACGTCAGCATAGCCATTTCCACTAAGGTCTTAGGGTCAGCATTATACATTTCCCCCACTATCCTAAGTTGTTCCGCCCATTCAGGTACAGGGTAATTCCGTCCATTAAACTTTCTCACTTGATTTACAACAGACGCCGGAGGAGCTGTCTGACTATAAGCTACCACCAGGAGGGGATTTTGTTGGTCACAGATCCTGCCGACTACGCCAGATGAAGTGGCCTCGGGTAAGACCGCGGCTGAGTTCCCATAATCTGCGCCAACAAAATCCCCATGCTCAGATTTTATGCAAGGGTACATTTCTTTACTGGTAACCATCTCAATGTCACACGCAGTTGGCTTAGCAGCACACATAACCAGAGTTTGCTATCCGGATCTTTAACTTCAGACACACGGCGCAGAACACAAAAAAAACAGCAATGATAAACAAGAATTCTGTCCCCGACTTGCCCTATGGGTTATATTACCAGTCCAAAACACAAGGAGGGAGGGCTCCCACGTAGCAGGCCTGGACTCCAGGTAAACGACGGCGACTCCAAGGAGCAGAGATGGAGAAATCTTCAGCCCTCTCACCAGAGGACTAGCTTACAGTCTCTTGGAATGGAGGAAGGAGACGGTCCGGAGGTCCCTTGAGTCCAGGATCACGTCTGCAGCAGTTCTGGCAATCCCTCACACTTCAGCGATGAGGGCAGTCCGAGGCAGGTCTGTTCAGGTGCAGCTCCAGTAGCTCAGTGTCTTTTTTCCCGCACTTTTTTCCTGTACAACCCGTGCCTGGGGGAGGGGATCAGATTTTACAGCGTCCGCCCCTCGAGCAATTTCAGCACTTGTCCACAAGGTGGCAGCACCATCCTGTGTAATGTCAGTCTCCATGTCTTTTTCAGTCATAAAACAGTCAGAGCTGCTCGCCTCGTTACATGTGTATTGTAGATATGGTTTATGATATATTCTGTGTGCGGCCACTAGATGGCCACATGGGGTGAGCTACTTTCCTTGGTGCTCTCAGGCTAAGGAGAGCTAATGGCAGGGACGAGCTTGGTGAGTAAAAAGCCTAGGAAGGCAGGAAATGGGAGGAGAGTCCCAGAGAGCAGTGTAGAGAGACCCACACCTGTGGGAGGTGTGAGGAGAAGCCCCCAGGAGAAGTGATTTGACTTGTGTACCGCCCCGCGGCCTCGGCTGCGACCGCCTAGCCGCTCGGATCCGTGCTCACGTTCTGCGGGTGGTGGCTCGAGCCTCTCACGGACCCGGGAGTCACGTCGCTCTGCAAGGGAGGTTGGCGCTACGCGCGGGGGGATGCGGGTATTTGGTTTTAGGATGGTTATTCGTGACGCCACCCACGGGTTGTGGTGATGGTGGACACCACCGCTGCGGTGAAAGTACGGGACTCCCGGGCTTTGGTTCCTGTCGTACTTCCCAGGGCAACCGGTCTGATGCTTGCTGATCTTTGGGCCGTCCATGGCAAGCCTCCACGGGTCACTTCTCATAGGCATCTACAATGGGCTCCACCACCGATGTCGGGGGTAGGGATTCGGGTGGAGCGGTAGCAACGACCATTGCGGGCAATGGAGGAAGTGGTATGGTCGGCAGGAGCAGACTGGGTCCCTCAGCCGCAGCGGCCGGTCCCTCAGGGACATAGGGGCATGGGTCGCCTTCCCACCTTTCCAAAACCACCATCCTCTCGCGCGCCCGCACGGCGGCCGCTATCCCCTCCATCTCCACCGCCCAGTGCTCAAGCCAGAGGTGCACCTGTGTTTGGAGGCGGCAACACATCTCCGCGGTCCGGGCCTCCACCCACGCCGCTGTTACGGGCGCAGGCATCAGGGCTTCGGGTTGCTCGGACGGGGTGGACATGGTGCTGCACCTTCGGGTTCCATGAACAAAACGGGTCTAGAGTCCTGGCGTCCCTGCTTCTTATCCCCGGGATCACATGGGGCCAGCTCTTCACCCGGCCCCCTTGGTTTTCTTCGGCACTTCCTTCTTTAGGGGGCGGGGCTTCACTTTCGCACCTTCACTGCTCGGGGAAGACGACTCGAGCGGGAAACTTTCGCGCCCAATATGGCGGATCTTCAGATTTTTCAGCGGGACGCCACTGACGGGAACCACAAGGCGCACTTCTACTGGTAAGTAGACTGAGACGATACTGTTCGTGACACCAGAAGAGTCGATGTGTACCGCCCCGCGGCCTCGGCTGCGACCGCCGAGCCGCTCGGATCCGTGCTTGCGTTCTACGGGTGGTGACTCGAGCCTCTCACGGACCTGGGGGTCACGTCGCTCTGCAAGGGAGGTTGGCGCTACGTGCTGGGGGATGGGGGTATTTGGTTTTAGGATGGTTATTCGTGACGCCACCCACGGGTTGTGGTGATGGTGGACACCACCGCTGTGGTGAAGGTACGGGGACTCCCGGGAGTGGTGTACTGGTGCAGCTAGGTGTTGACCCCTCCGTGGGTAGGGGCAGTTGGTCCCGGGGCCCGTTTGGGGAGATGCAGGGCGTAGTGCTGTGGTGTGGCGCGGTGCCAGAGGGCACAAGTGTACTCACGATTGAATCACACAGAGTCACTGGTAAACCAAACGGAGTGATGGATGGGGCCCGCAGCCGGCTGCAGCTTCCTAGTCGGGTTGGCAATGTCCGCCTTTCTCCTGCACCTGTGTTTGTAGTTTGACCACTGTGCCTGAGCACTGGTAGTCCGCTCCCCGGCGTGTATATGTCATAGGAGCCCCTTTGCCCACAGACGCTGGCCCTTGGATCTCTGGCCTTTGGCGGTGGCTACTATCCGGACGGGTGGAGCTGTTGCCTTCAATCGGGACTTTGGTGGGAATGAACCCCTGAGGTCCAGACCGCAATCAGTTAATTCGACTATGGTGGTGGCATATAGCCTAGTTCAAGGTCTGAGTACCCTTCCTGGTGCTCCGGTATCCTGTTGGCTCCCCGGTTCGGTTCCAGCGGGCCGCTACCCTGTCCCGGTCCCTTACGGTTCCACTGGTCGTGTTCCCGGTCTCCTGCAGGCGGCCACTGCCGTCTGCCTGCCTGACTGTTTGGGGGGTCCTAGGCTCCAACCCAGGCCCCGCGAAGAACTGTGCTTCACTACTCTCCACTCCACTGCACTGTACTCCACCAACTTTGTACTGTTTTCCTGCCTCCAGCCAGCAGACTCCTCGGAGGGCGTGTCTTTCTGCCTGACTCCGCCCACCTGGTGTGCCTGTCTGACTCTGAGGGAGGCAATGAGGTCTTTGTGGTTGACGGGTGGTACCTTCCTAGTGTGGGGGGGTGTATGTGGTGAATGTAGTGATCTGTGACCCCTGGATGTCCAGGGTGTCACACTCGCTGGGTCATATCCCGACACCAGACACATGGGGCCCTGGTGAGAGGCGGGCTGACCGAACCATGTCCCAAAAGCATACCTCCCAACCGTCCCGGATACAGCGGGACTATCACGCTTTGCATTGTTTGTCCCGTTGCCACGAGCGGGACGGCCGTCTCCCGGGCTCCGCCCACCCACTCTCTCCCCGCCTCCCTGCTTTTCCCTCCTACCATCCTAACACGTGAACAGAGAGGAGCGCGCTGCCCGAAACTAGTCTCTGTCTCTGTGCTGCTGCTAACGTATGTAGAATCTCCCCAGCGCTGATTCCCCTCCCCTCCCCTCCCCTCCCGGCCAGAGCCTCTCTGTGCGGTCGGCCGGCCACCTGTCTGTGCGTGCGGCCGGCCGCCTGTCTGTGCGGTCGGCCGGCCGCCTGTCTGTGCGGTCGGCCGGCCGCCTGTCTCTGTGGGCTGACGGCCGCCTCTCTGTGCGGGCGGCCCGCCTTCTCACTGTGCGTGCGGCCGGCCGCCTCTCTGTTCGGGCGGCCCGCGCCTGTCTGTGCGGGCGCCCCCAGCCGCCTGTCTGTCCGGGCGCCCCCCTCCGCCTGTCTGTGCGGGCGCCCCCCGCCGCCTGTCTGTGCTGGAGGCCCGCCGGCTGCCTGCGTGTCCCTGCTGGAGGCCCGCCGGCCGCCTGCGTGTCCATGCTGGAGGCCCGCCGGCCGCCTGCGTGTCCATGCTGGAGGCCCGCCGGCTGCCTGCGTGTCCATGCTGGAGGCCCGCAGGTTGCCTGCGTGTCCATGCTGAATGGGTGTGGATGGGGAGTGGAAATGGGTGTGGTTAGGGGGCGTGGCCTAAAAACGCGCGCCGCAAACTTTGTCACTCTTTTCCTTCTTTAAAAGTTGGGAGGTATGCAAAAGGGTAAAGTCCGGATGGATTGGGTGGTGGCTGCCCCCTGGCGTATACCCAACAAACTCCCTGTCCAGGCTGAAGGTCAGTGGGCTCCGCAGGAGGAGTAGATCCTGATAAACTGGGACAATAGAATGCCATCCCCAGGGACCCCTGTCACGACTTATAGCTATCTCTGTGGGTGGGAGAAGGACCCCCGTACGGACCATATGAATCTGTCTGAAAGTATGAAGATGAGGGAGTGGATGAGAAGCTCTAGGAACAGAGAACCAGGGAAGTGGCTGGCCGGTAAATTGAGAGTAACTCCGGTTGCTAATGGTGACCACAGTGAAGAACCGGAGTAGAAATCCAGAGGACTGTGTAATTTGAAGTGTCTACCCGCTGTAACAGAAATAAGATGTGCCTGCCACTGGCGAGATGAACAATCAAAAAGACTGCTGGAACACCATTTCAAATGTGAACAGGGTGCTAGCTAAAAAATACACAATCTACAGTACAGATCAAAAGTTCTAGAGATGAAAAGGTGTGTCCAAACAACTGTTAAGAGGAGACTGTGTGCAGCAGGCCTTCATGGTAAAATATCTGCTAGGAAACCACTGCTAATGACAGGCAACAAGCAGAAGAGACTTGTTTGGGCTAAAGACCACAAGGAATGGACATTAGACCAGTGGAAATCTGTGCTTTGGTCTGATGAGTCCAAATATGAGATTTTTGAATCCAACCACCATGTCTTTGTAGAAAAGGTTTCTACATGGCTGGTTCCCACAGTGAAGCATGGAGGAGGAGGTGTGATGGTGTGGGGGTGCTTTGTTGGTGACACTGTTGGGGATTTATATACAATTGAAGGCATACTGAACCAGCATGGCTACCACAGCATCTTGCAGCGGCATGCTATTCCATCCGGTTTGCGTTTAGTTGAACCATCATTTATTTTTCAAAAGGAAAATGACCCCAAACACACCTCCAGGCTGTGTAAAGGCTATTTGACTAAGAAGGAGAGAGATGGGGTGCTACACCAGATGACCTGGTCTCCACAGTCACCAGACCTGAACCCAATCGAGATGGTTTGGGGTGAGCTGGACCGCAGAGTGAAGGCAAAAGGGCCAACAAGTGCTAAGCATCTCTGGGAACTCCTTCAAGACTGTTGGAAAACCATTTCCGGTGACTACCTCTTGAACCTCATCAAGAGAATGCCAAGAGTCTGCAAAGTAGTAATGAAAGCAAAAGGTGGCTACTTTGAAGAACCTAGAATATAAGACGTATTTTCAGTTGTTTCACACCTTTTTAAGTATTTCATTCCATATGTTTTAATTCATAGTTTTGATGCCTTCAAAGTGAATCTACAATTTTCAGAGTCCTGAAAATAAAGAAAACTCTTTGAATGAGAAGGTGTGTCCAAACTTTTGGTCTGTACTGTATATAAAGTGAAATCTGCACACCAAATTCAGAGAAATATGAATAAGCATAACTGCTCTATAATACATAAAGAAATGAAAAACACAATTAGCCATATGAAAAACTGGAAAAATTGAAAAATATGACTTTGCATGACTGCTAAGGATTATTTGAAAATAAGAGATATTTTGCAAATATATTGATCAATTTGTTACTGCCCGATACCACTTCATGGTAATCTCAGAGGTAACATTTGGTTAGGGACCTGATAAATAAGAGATTACCGTGAAGTGGTGATTTGGCAGTAATGAATTGATCAATATATTAGCAAAATATCTCTTTTTTTTTCAAATAATCCTTAGAAGTTATGCAATGTCATATTTTTCAATTTTTCCAATTCTTCATATCGCTAATTGTGTTTTTCATTTCTTTATGTATTATAGAGCAGTTATGCTTATTCATATTTCTCTTAATTTGATGTGCAGCTTTCACTTTATAAAGCTGGCGAGATGTAAGACCGTTTATGACTATGTTCAGTAAAGAGAAAGTTTTGGTTCAGAAGAATCTCGTCTGTGTGTGGTGTTTGAGGACACTGGGGCCTGCTGCAGTCGGCAGCTGTGAGACGGCCCCGAAGAAGCTAAAACCAGTCCTGGCCTTTGGCCTGGAAGTGGGTGTCCCGCACCACAGGTCCCAGCAACCCTTCCCCTGTAGTGGAATGGAGTGGAAAGTGCTGATCCAGGGCTGCGCAGCGGCCATACAGCAGTACCCGCTGCGACCACCCCCGCACCCCACCGTCCCTTCTACACAAGTATAGGAATTTACTTTATTTTTTTACCTATCAGATCCCAGAGCATAATAAGGGACATTAAATTTGCTGATAATTTTTTCAAATTGTGCCTGATGCGCTCATCTTTACCTTATACAGGTATTTTGGTGATAGACAACTACCGGTTATGATCCAGCACTGTCTTGATTAATCTGCCTGGTCCAGGTCCTGGATTTTGATAACATATTAATTCAGGTCATCGATTTCAGATCAGTGGGGTCCGACATCAGAGACCTCCAGTGGTCAGATGTTAGTAGGTCCCTGATAGCAGAATTCATTCAGTGTATGGAGCTGGAGCAGCACAGCTCCGCACATTGTGTAGTAGCCGTTCATATTCTGATGGTCAAGTAATCGGTTTTGCATGTGAATTTCGGATTGCAATTCTGCCACAAAGACTATACTTAAAGGGCTGGTTCACCAATATTTATTATTAGCCACATTGATATTATGTTGAGAAACAATGTTTCTCTCAAATACCTTGTGTTGCCAATAATGTCTGTGAGTTATTGTGCTCCACTCACCTCCTTCGTGTGACTCCCGGGGTCCGTGACCTCTGGGATCCGGGGATGTCACGTCAACTGAGGCCGGCCGCAGTCTCCGTTGGTGACTGGCCTGTGGGCGAAGTTTCACTGCTCAGCACAGCTCAGCGTCACAGCCCATCATCTCCCTGTCCTCTCCTCCTCCACAGCAGTGCCCTGCAAGCAGGAGACACAGACCAGTGATTCACGGAGACTGGAGCCGGCCGCGGTGATGTCACATGATCAGGAAGTTGACGTGACCTCACCTGATCTCAGAGGTCACGGAGCCGGGGGTCAGGTGATAGGGTGGAGCGGTCTGCAGTAGCGCCACTCACAGGCACTATTGGCAACACAAGGTATTTGAGAGAAATCTTGATTCTCAACATAATATCGATGTGGCCAATAATAAATATGGGTGATCAAATTATGTGAGCCTATCTGTCAATAACAAGTCAATCTCTTCAGATGGGATCCTACATTAACAGACTTACCATATTTTTTGGACTATAAAATGTACTTTTTTCCCTAAAATTTGATTATTAAAGACCGGATGTACCTGGCTAGCTGGTCGGGGGTGAGCGGTCTTGACAACGCAGCGGGGTAATAGACTTGTATGGGGCACCATTCACACGTTTCCTCTTTTTGGTGCTATTTTTTATATCAGTATACCGACTCGCAAGACATGAGGGACCTTTGGCGTTGGGTTGCGAGCTTGTGTATTTTGGCCAAAAAATTAACCACTACCTCATATATTTTTTTGCACATTATATTTTATACGCGATGCAGCCAGGCCCTTTAATACAGGCCTTGTAAACTGGGGTCTCTGTTCCTGGGTAGTGCACTTGTGACGCCCTGGCCTATCAGGTCGTCACAGGGTATTGTGCAATCTGCCCTTCTGCAAAGTATCCACCCTCCTTGGTTACGGGTCCTGGTCCTTTGGTGTTGCCAACAGCTGAGCCAATCAAAATCCTAGAGACACTTTACACTGTACCCACCAGACACACCATTGGGGGGCCTGAAGGGAATAGGGCCGCCCATATGGGGGGTTGGTAGGGGAAAGTGGAAAAAGTGAGAGTCGAGCAGAAGGTGTCGAGCAGAGCAGAGTGAAAGGAGAGGTGGAGGAGAGTGACCCTCGTGAGGAGAGGTCAGGGAGCAGGGCTCCTGTAGTTACTAGGTGGCAGACGTTGGTCTGGGCCTGGTAGGAGCTGGAACCCTGGTCGCAGGGGATTGTGTCAAGGGGCACGGACTGCCGAGGACAGCCGGTGGCCTTGAGCTATCACTGGGCAGGGGCCAGGGCACGATGGGGTACGTGGACCCTAGGCCGGGAAGTAGCTTCACGCGTCCTGGTAATTTACCCGACGGGGGGTGAAGACTTCAAGTGTCATCCCCAACCCGCTCCAAAATCGGGGTACTAGCACACCGATGGGATAGGACTTTCCCAATACAGTCCAAAGAAATCCTACGTGTGAACCCTGAGAGCAAGCTCACTCCATTAGCCATATGGGTGAGCGGGACCTGAAAAATTTCAGACTTGAGGGTCCAAAGAGAAACAGAGCTGCCAAGGAAAGTGCCACAGACTAACCGCAACACCAAGGACACAGACCCAAGCGTGCTCCCTCTAAGCTGCAGTGGTGCTCAGAACTCTGGTTTACAAGCTGTCGGTGTGGTTATTGCTGTACTGAGTGAGTATGTGACGCCCTGGCCAGCCAGGTAGTCACAGATAGGGCCCCACACTACACCGTTCCATAACAAGGTGTCAGCAGCCAAACATTTAAAACCCTAGTCAATCCCCCCAGTGCTTGATGGACACACCAGGGGGCGGAACCAGGCGGTTGGAAGATGCCCAACAAGGAGTCTCAGACAGCCTGGGGCTGGAAAGTTTAGTCTAGTCCTAAAGTTCAAGTCTAGAGGTCAGGATGAGAGGTGCGTGGGCTGGAGCTGTGTGCAGCCCCAGCACAGCAGTGACCCAAACTGAACCGGTGCCAGGGTAGGAGCCCTGGTACTGCTGGCTAGGAGGCAGACGGAGGCCTCTGTCTGCAGGAGCCGGGAAGACGGCTCGGTGGAACCAAGGTGGACCGGGACAGGATAGTGGCCCGCCGGTACCGACCCGGGGAACCGACCCGGAAACCGGAGCACAAAGGGGGGTACTCAGAAACTGTAGCTAGGTCCAGCAGCTACTGGGGGCTAGCTAATTAACTGATTGTGGCCAGGACTAGAGGTCCTGTCCCACCCAAAGTCCCAACTGAAGACAACAGCCCAACAAGGGCGATAGAAAGCTACCGCCACGACAGAGAGATCCCACGGGCCAGCATCTGCGGGCAAAGGGCTCCTAAGGCAACCACAAGCTGGGAGCGGACTCCTGAAGTTGCAAGCGCAGGTAGTCCACCATCACAAACAGGTGCAGGAGAAAGACAGAGCCCACCAGCCGGGTGGGGATCCAGACTGCAGCCGGCTGCGGGCACCGACCACCATCACCTTGATTTACCACAGACTCGTGTGTGTTTACTAATCGTGAGTACAACAGTGCCCTCCGACCGCCCTTCTCCCTGCACCGCCAACTACCCCCCAACGGGTCCCGGGGTCAACATCCCTGCCAACGGAGGGGTTAACAACTTGCTGTGCAACATTTCCTCCGGGTGCCCCGTAACTGCAGCAATGGTGTTCACATTCACCACATCCCGTGGGTGGCGTCACAAACTTAAAACATGGCTCCGGCCGTTCACCTACATCCCCGAACCGCCAATCCCCTTTTTGATCGACGTGACCGCAGGACCCACGGGTCCGGAGACCCTCGAGCCACCCACTGAAGGTCCAAATCCGAGCGGCTCGGCTGCTGAGCCCGTGGCGGCACACCTCGATTTCTGGCGTCACGAACAGGATACTTACCCATCCACTTACCTTGTGGAAGTGCGCCTTGAAGTGAAGTCAGCGGTGATCCGTTGTAAAGTTTTCAAAATCTGCCATCTTGCCGCCATCTTTTGGCGCGAAGATTCCCGCCAGAGTCTTCTTCCCCGCAAAAAGAGTGCGAAAGCTGAGGCCCCGCCCCCTGGGAACACGGCCGTAAAGGAAAGCCGGAAGTCGCAAAACGAAACTTACCGGCCGGCCAGAGGAGTGCCGCGAAAAGACCAAGGGGGAGAAGCAGGAAGATGTCCGCACCTAACCCCGACGGTGGAGCGGCGCCGGCTGCGAGAGCGGCGGCGCCTGCGGATGCGCTTGATGATGGGAATGTGGCGGCGGCCACTCCGGTCACACAAGCGGGAGAGGCCGTGGCTCCGTGGGTCACCCAGGTAATGCCAATCTCCTTGCCCTACGTGCCCGGTGCTGCCTGGCTACCCTAGTACGATGGGAAGCCTGATGCTTTGCAGGTGTTCCGGAAGAAAATATGCACGATCCTCGATTTATATGCCATGACCGGCAAGCAGCGTGCAGCGGTAGTGCTGGGGCAGCTGACCGGCGCCGCCGAGCAGGAGGTGGAGACCTGGGCAGACGCGGACCGGGCCTCGGTAACCGCCATTTTTTAAAAGCTCCAGATCGCATTTGAAACCCACAAAGAAGCAGAGTTGCGGATGCAATTTTATCACTGTCGGCAGCGGCCGAAGGACAGTATCCAAGACTATGCCTTGCGGCTGCAGACGGCCTTGCATACACTGAGGCAGGTGGACCCCATCAACGAGACTGACAGTAACAAAATGCTAGTAGAGCAGTTCCTGCAGAGACTGGGGTCCGCTGAAGATCGCAAACAACTGCGGCTGTGGTCTCTAGAGCACGCCGACCTGGACTTTGCAGTACTCAAAGAGCGGGCCATCAAAGCCCTACAGGCACCGGATGTTGGTGCCCCCGATCCACCATCCTGGCTGGCTGACACCGCTCCCGTCTCGGTAGTGCCCCCCTTGTTGGCCCTGCCAGCCCCTGCTGCAGCCACCGGAGCTCCGGAAGACCTGTCGTCGCAAGTCCGGTGCCTGAACGATGATGTCACCAGGATCCTCGCTGCCCTGCAGCTATCGACGAAAGTCAAGCCAGCGGAGAAGATACAGTTCGCCGACAGCCCGGAGGACATCCCCTGGATGCAGCGGAGGAGGAACGATTCTCGGTATGGACCGCCTGTTTGCTACAAATGTAATAAGACCAGCCACTACTCCAGACGGTGTCCGTTAAACGAGCAACCCCTGAGGCCAAGGGCCAATCCTCAGGAGTAGATCCTCAAGGCCCAGCTGATTGGCGGGATCAGTATGTTGGAGGTCGCCCCATCATCTTCCTGACGGTGGATGGTATCCCGACCGTGGCCCTTCTCGACACCGGATCGCAGGTAATGACTATGACTTACATGTTGTACCAACGGTATTGGTCTGATAGAGAACTTGCCCCTCCGGACGATAGTTTAACCATTATTGCAGCCAATGGACTCCCTATGACCCAGGTGGGGTTGAAGGAAGTGACTTTGACCATGGGGCGAACGGAGCTGAAACATCAGGGGATGATTGTAGTGCTGAATGATTCCAGTGATCGTAACCCAAAGGTGGTCCTTGGGACCAACGTGATTGAGAACTGCATGGGGGAGGTGTTGAGCCTGTTGCAATTGTTTGCCACTGCGGAAGGGGGTCAGCAGAGGGCTCTGCAACGTGAAATCCGGGCCCTCCTTCAGCGGTAGCAGGTGAACATGACAGATGGAGAAATTGGTGGCGTACGGGTGATGGACGCAGTGCTTTTGGTGGTACCGCCGTGGAGCAAGATGATGATTTGGTGTAGGGCAGCAGTAGGTCCCCAGGATTACCCGGCGATGATAGAGCCCTTGCCTTCGGAGCATTGGCCCACAGTAATGGCAGCCAGAGGGGTGATTGATGTCAAGAAGGGGAGAGTGGCTGTGAGAGTGATGAATTGTGGAGAGGAAGAGGTCAGGCTCCCCCGCTACGCCACCATAGCCAAATTATTCACTGTAGAGGCACATGCTATCCACGAAACAACCCCCACGACCACCACATCACTTTTGGGAAGCGACCCTCCACCCAAACAGTTAGAGGAGAGGTGCCGGGAATTGCATGTCGGCACCGAGTCCACACCCTTGCATCACAAGGAAGGGGTATACCGGGTAGTGCAGGAGTACAGGCAGGTTTTCAGCAAGCACCCGTTAGAATTTGGGAGAGTTAAAGGGGTTCAGCACCACATCCCCACGGGAACACATCCACCCATTAAAGAGAGGTACAGGCCAATCCCACCTGCACACTACCAGTGCGCCAAGGACATGTTGAGGAACATGAAGGAGGCAGGGGTCATCCGGGATAGTTATAGTCCCTGGGCAGCTCCGTTGGTGCTGGTGAAGAATAAGGATGGTACCATGAGAATGTGTGTGGATTACCGGAAGATTGACCAGATAACGCATAAAGATGCATACCCTGTCCCCCGCATTGAAGAGTGACGGGCTGCGCTGAAGACTGCTAATTATTTCTCTACCCTTGACCTTACTAGTGGCTACTGGCAGGTGGCGGTTGCAAAAGAAGACCGCAAGAAGACTGCATTTGCTACTACAATGGGACTCTGCGAGTTCAACAGTATGCCGTTTGGGCTGTGCAATGCCCCGGGGACCTTCCAGAGGCTCATGGAATGCTGTTTGGGACACCTCAACTTCGAGACTGTTCTGCTGTATTTAGACAACGTGATTGTGTATTCCAAGACATATGAAGCTCACCTGGAGCACCTGCTAGAAGTGTTCGCGGCCCTCTCCACGTACAGAATGAAATTTAAGCCCTCTAAGTGCCACCTGTTGAAACCCAAAGTGCAGTACCTCGGGCATGTGGTGAGTGCGGAAGGCGTGGCCCCGGATCCCGAATAGATTACCATTATCCAGAGCTGGCCGCAGCCGACCACCGTGAAGGAGGTGAGACAGTTCCTGGGCCTGGTGGGCTACTACCGTCGCTTTATCAAGGGATACACGAAGATGGCCGCGCCCATGCAAGACCTCCTGGGACAGACCAAGAATGGTAGGACTCCTGGCCCCCCGTTTGTCTGGGGTGAGAAGCATGAGGAGTCCTTCCAGCAGCTGAAGTCGGCCCTGACAGGAGAGGAAATCTTGGCTTACCCTGACTATGGCCTTCCGTTCATTCTTTATACTGATGCCAGCAATGTGGGCCTAGGTGCGGTCCTGTCCCAGGTACAAGATGGAAGGGAGAAGGTGATCGCCTACGCCAACAGGAAGCTCCGACCGACGGAGAGGAATCCCGAGAATTATAGCTCCTTCAAGCTGGAGTTCTTGACCCTCGTTTGGGCAATAACAAAAAGGTTTAAACATTACCTAGCGGCGGCGAGGTTCACTGCTTACTCGGACAACAACCCATTGACACATTTGGACACGGCCAAGCTGGGTGCCCTGGAGCAGCAGTGGATGTCTCAACTATCCAACTACAACTTCACCATCAAATACAGGGCTGGCCGTAAGAACACCAACGCGGATGCACTGTCTTGAATGCAACAGTTGCCCGATGAAGGAATAGAGGAAGACGGTCTGGAGGAGATTGAGCTACCCAAATTCCATCATCCAAAGGACGAGAAACCCTGTGTTGGCCAACAGCAGGCGAACCTTGACCCGATGCACAGCCAGGGGTGGCAAGAAGCCCAGGACCAGGAGCCCGCAATTCAGCTGGTCAAAATGATGATTGCCCAAGGCTCTTCCAGGCTGGACCCTACAGCCCCCTCTGAAGCTCAGCGGTTGTGGAAAGAGAGAGACCGCCTCTACCTGCATCAAGGGAAGCTTATAGGGGGTTAGTCAACCCGATGACACACGAAAAGTCCGATAGCTGGTGGTGCCCCAGGCCTGTGTGCCCAAGGTCCTGCAGGCCTACCATGACGGCGCAGGACACTTCGGCTGGAAGAAGCTAGAGATGCTGCTGAGGGAGCGCTTCTACTGGAGTGGGATGCGGGAGTCCGTAGAAGCCTGGTGCCGAGAGTGTGGTCCCTGTGCGCTGAAAAGACGGGACGAAACCAGTCAGAAGGAAACGCTGCAGCTGATTGTCAACCACCAGCCGTTGGAGTTGGTCGCTCTGAACATGTCAAGCTCACGCCCAGTCGGAGCGGGTACACCTACGCCTTGACCATTGTAGACCACTACTCAAGATTCATGGTGGTTGTCCCCGTCAAAGATTTAACATGCTGCACTGCAGCCAGGGCCTTCCAGGCCTACTTTTGCCGGCCGCATGGCTACCCAGAGAAGGTGCTCACAGATCAGGGTCTAGCCTTTGAAGCAGAGGTGTTTCAAGAGTTCTGTCACTTTTACGGGTGCAAGAAGATCCGGACCACAGCCTACCATGCCCAAATGAATGGGATGTGTGAGAAGATGAACCATCTGGTCCTTAATCTCCTCAAGACACTACCTTTGGAAATGCGGAATTTGTGGCCTGAGAAGCTGCCCGACTTGGTGGACATGTACAATAACATCCCCTGAAGCTCCACCAAGTGCACACCTACGTACCTGATGAGAGCTCGGCTGGGGCGGCTGCCAGTGGACCTAGAAATGGACGTAGAGGTACCTGAAGCTCTTTCCCACACTGCCAATTGGGATGCCAAGCGACAGGCGCAGTACCGACAGATCCAAGAGTATGTGGAAAGGAATCTGCGTCAAAGCCGGGAGAGGTAAGAACAGCGCTTCAACAAGCGGGCTCAGGCTGCCCCTTTCGGACCTGGATATGTGGTGCTGAAGCGTAAAAGGAGGACGCACAAGCTCGACGATCAATGGGAAAGGACCCCCTACGTCATACCGCCTACCGGATGGGAAAATGAGAAGACATATCTGATTAGTCGCGACCAGGGGAAGACCACAGCCACCCTTTCCAGGGACCACCTGAAGAGATGCCCAGGTCCCCTGAAGCTGACAAACGAGGTCCCCGTTCCCACGCCGAGCGTGGAAAAGAAGAAAGAGGTGATCGATACATTGATGGGTGACTTTCTAGCTGACTGGCCTATGCAGAATGGCGCGGTGATTGTTTTCGTGATAATGTTCCCACAACCCGTGGAAGAAATGGAGCCAGAGGTGTCTGTCAGCGAGCCACTCGAGCAAGCGCCCAGGGATGCACCTATACCACGCCCCCGCAGGTCTCTGCCCGCCATACCTGACGATCGGGAAGAGGGACCTGTCGTCCCCTCTGCCCCATTGCCCCCACCTGAGAGTATTGGGCCCAGGAGGTCCACACACCCTAATCTAGGTCAGCCCCCGCTTAAATACAGGGAGACCGCAATCTAGGGGTGTTGCATGTTGACTGTGTACATATGCGTGAATGAATGCCAATTAACCGAGATTCTCACCTGATTAAGAAGAAGACTGCTGAATAGGTAGTGGTTCCCAGCTACCTTCCTCCTGCCCCCATTGGGACCTTGTTGATTCCTGTTGTTTACCCCCATTTATACAAAAAGAGAAGGCCGAGAACTTGCAGGCCAACCCCAAAAACTATTGGGCTTTGTAAATACTCCCTGACCACCCTTTTTCATTGTCCTGCAGTCTCCGGAGAGGCTGGTTGGAGGAAGGGCCTGCGGGAAATTGAAGGCCGAGGTCTTGTCACCATTGAGACTGGTGACTTACCTCCAGGCCAGAGGTCCCCTGGACGTGGGGCCTCTGAGAGAGACTGCCGGGTAAGGAACTTATTACCCGGCCCGTGTGGGCAACACCCGGACCCGAACCCGTTTCCTGGACTGGGAAAAAGGGGTGCTGACCTGGTTTTTAGAGGCAGCATCAGGGCTAGGTTTGCTTGGGTGGGCAAAATGGAAAGGGTTCCGGTCCCGTCCCGTTCCCGGTTAATAAAAATGTTTTTCATATTGCAACGTTCAAGCAACCAGCCTCCCGCAAGGGAAGAAATCTAAAATATGCTTGATTGTACAAATGTTATTATGCTTGTAAATATGTTCTTATCTTTTTGAGTTAAAGCAAAAATAAACCGGTGGTGGTTGAACAGCCCGCGGACGGTCTGTGGTTAACCAAGAGGGAGTGTGACGCTCTGGCCAGCCAGGTAGTCACAGATAGGGCACCGCACTACACCGTTCCCTAACAAGGTGTCACAGCCAAACATTTAAAACCCTAGTCACCCCCCCAATGCTTGATGGACACACCAGGGGGCGGAACCAGGTGGTTGAAAGACGCCCACCAAGGAGTCTCAGACAGGCTGGGGTGGGAAAGTTTAGTCTAGTCCTAAAGTTCAAGTCTAGAGGTCAGGATGAGAGGTGCGTGGGCTGGAACTGTGTGCAGCCCCAGCACAGGAGTGACCCAAACTGAACCAGTGCCAGGGTAGGAGCCCTGGTACTGCTAGCTAGGAGGCAGACGGAGGCCTCTGTCTGCAGGAGCTGGAAAGACGGCTCGGTGGAACCGAGGTGGATTGGGACAGGGTAGTGGCCCGCCGGTACCGACTCGGGGAACCGACCCAGAAACCGGAGCACACAGGGGGGTACGCAGACCCTGAAGCTAGGTCCAGAAGCGACTGGAACTGGTTAATTAACTGATTGAGGCCAGGACTAGAGGTCCTGTCCCACCCAAAGTCCCGATTGAAGGCAAAAGACCACCGAGGGCGAGAACAGGTCACTGCTAGGGCTCAGAGATCCCACAGGCCAACATTTGCGGGCAAGGGCTCCTTAGGCCACATCCAGCTGGGAGCGGACTCCTGAAGTTGCAAGCACAGGCAGTCCACCATCACACAAAAGTGCAGGAGAAAGACAGAGACCACCAGCCGGGTGGGGGACCAGAACGCAGCCGGCTGCGGGCACCGACCACCATCACCTTGGTTTACCAGAGACTCGTGTGTTTCCTTCACTAGGGAGTACACCAGTACCCTGCGGTCGCCCATCTCCCTGCACCAGCGAATCACCCAACGGCTCCCGGGGCCACCATCCCTGCCCACGGAGGGGTTAACAACTTGCTGCACAACATCTCCCCCGGGTGCCCCATAACTGCAGCGGTGGTGTCCAAACTCACCACATACCGTGGGTGGCGTCACGAACCTAGTACGGCCCAGCCCGTACATATACATCCTATATCCACCATCCCCAAACCCTATTCATTCGGAGTGTCCGTGGGATCCCCCGGGTCCGGAGACCCTTGAGCCACCCACCGGCCCAGACCCAAGCAGTGGCAGGCTGCCGGCACGGGGGCGGCACACCCTGAAACTTGGCGCTGCGAACAGGGCACTTACCCATCCACTTACCTTATGGAAGTGCGCCTTGTATTGAAGTCAACGGTGATCCGTTGCAAAATTTCCAGAAACCACCATCTTGCTGCCATATTTTGTCACGAAGATTCCCGCCCAAAGTCTCCTTCCGTGAGAAAAGGGCGCAAAATCCGAAGCCCCGCCCCCTGGGAACACGGCCGAAAAGCAAGGCCAGAAGTCGAAAAATGAAACTTACCGGCCTGAGAAGTGCCAGGAAAAGACCAAGGGGGGGCAGGTGAAGATTCTGTGATATGTGACCGAGCAGATAAAGGGAAGGGACTCCAGGACCCTTCCACCCTTCTGGTTCCTGGACCTCGTGAGAGCAACATGGCCGCCCCGTCCAACAAGCCCGGAGTGCAAGAGCTCATGCCCGGAACAGCGGCATGGGTAGAAGCACAGACCGCACGGATGTGTCGCCGGATCCAGGCGCAGGCGCGCTTTATGCTGGAGCGGTGGACGGCCGAGATGGAGGAGCTGGCTGCGGCCGTGCGGGCATGTGAAGTGGAGGCAATCTTAGAGGAGCGGGTAAGCGACCCATGCCCTTATGTCCCCCAGGGACCGGCCGATCAGGCTGAGGGACCCTGTCTGCCCCTGCCCTCCATACTGCCTCCCTAGCCGCCCGTAGTGATTGCTGCTGACGCCCCGCTCGGTCCGCTGCCACCAACACCAGCAGCAGAGTCCGCCCCACTGCCCCGCGAGGACCAGCCCAAAGAAGCCGCCAGCAGTCAGCCCATCACCGCCCCGGCATCGACCCCGGTTCCACATACCACCAGCATCCGGAAAGTGCCCCGTTTTGCTCTGGACCCACCACCGATCCCGGAGGAGGCTGCGCCCGAGACGACAGAGGCATCGGCGGTCCGCCCAGCCATGGCAGAGGCGGTCCCTGACTGGAAGCCGGCGCGACAAGAAATGCTGGCCGCTCCCAAACTCCCGGCTGAGGTGCAGCTGTGACGCCCTGGCAAAACCAGGGTGTCACAGAGCCTGCAGAAATCCAGCAAAGTGCAGGCCATTCTCCTCCTTGGTAACCTGATCCCACACCAGTGCAGCAGGACAGACACACACCCCCAGTTAGGATCTAAACTGAGCTAAAGGGGAGAGGCTGGAGCAGAGTGTGTGAGGAGTGTGAGGAGAGCAGACCGGGAGAGGATAGCTCCTGGCTGCTGTAAGGAAGGGAAGTGTGAGGAAGGGGCCCAAGGTGACCGGGGCAGGGTCGTGGCACGCCGGTACCAAGGGAAGACCCGGATCACTGCAGGGGAGTGGGCTCCCCATTCCCGACTGAGGAAGGATAAAGAGGCGTCTGGCTGCAGGGCAAGAACCGGATCCTGCTGTACTGTGTGTGGGATCCAAACACCATCCATACCGAAGGCTGCGGACACCGGCAATTCCTAGTTTACCAGTGACTCTGTGTGAAATACTTGTGAGTAAACCCGTGCTCTCGGGTACAGCACCGCAACACTGCGCCCTGCATCCCGGCCCTCACCCCAACCGGGCCCCGGGACACACCGCCCCTGCCCACGGAGGGGTTAACATCCAAAGCTGCGCCCCAACACCGCTCCCGGGAGTCCCGGACCTTTACCGCAGCGGTGGTGTCCACCATCACCACAACCCATGGGTGGCGTCACGGACAATATCCCCTTTTACAATATCCCCTTTTTACAGTAGAGCCTGGGATCACAGACCGGGTCACGCCACCGTGATACTTACTGAAGTGACCCTTGGCCCGGATCTGAGTACCCCTATCCCTGGGCGGCACACAGCGGAAATGTGCCTGCGGGGCAGCCGTACGAGCCACGTCACAGCGAGGCCCTCCACTGCCGAAGGTGCTCCATATTGGGAGCGGCAGCAGCGCCAGCTGGGCCGAGAAATTGCGGCCCGTGAAAAAAGAAAAGCGGAAGTCCTATCCCGAACCATCCAGGAGAAGGACAATCTTAGGAACGCCACCTACCGGGTGAGGGGCCCCACACATGAAGGCCAGGTCCGGCACTTTAACCCCCGAAGAGGATGGGGTTTCATCTTTGAGCCGAGCATGGAGGCCGAAATATTTGTGTCCCAGAGGGATGTATACCCACACCTGCCCGTCGGCTATCCCGACCAGGACCTGGAGCCTGGAGAGCTGGTGACCTACACACGGCACTGCGGCGAGAGGGAGTGGTTTGCCCTGGATGTAAGAAGAAGGGTGACCATGGGAGCCCAGCTACACGTCCGCCCCTCTCCGCCATCCTCTGGTCCTAAGTTTGATTCAGAATGTTAGAGGTAGTGGTTACCGGCTACCTTTCTGCAAGTCCCCGTTGGGACCCTGTTGATGTTCCCGTTTTAGTTACACTTAAAACTTACCCTAGATCCACCACCCCCAAACCCTATTCATTCGGAGTGTCCGCGGCATTCCTCGTGTCCGGAGACCCTCAAACCACCCACCGGAAGGCCCGGACCCGAGCAGCGGCAGGCTGTGGGCATGGGGGCGGCACACATGAATTCTTAAAGGTGTTGTCCACTACTCAGACAACCCTTCTCAACCCTATATGTGCGCCATTACAATAATAACACTTATACTCACCCCTAAATGCCAGGGCCATTCCAGTAAAGTCTCAGGACTCGCGATGGGATAAGTAGGTTATCACGACACTCAGATGCATGAAATATGGCATTTATTGAAACAAAAGCTGCAGTATATCTGTATAGGTAATGAGGCCAACGTTTCGGTACACAAACCTTGTTCACGGCCTAGAATATAGAAAGAATGAATATAACAAAATGTATAATAAACAAATTCCAGATATACATTTCTACTGAAAAGTTTACACACCCTGGCAGATTTTTTGCTTTCTTGGCTTTTTTTCAGAGAATATGAATGATAACACAATCTTTTTCTTCCACTCATGGTTAGTGGTCGGGTGAAGCCATTTATTGTCAAACTACTATGTTTCTTTTTTAAAATCATAATGACAACCAAAAACATTCAAGTGACACTGGTCAAAAGTTCACATATCCCAGTTCTTAATACAGTGTATTGCCCCCTCTAACATCAATGACAGCTTGAAGTCTTTTGTGGTAGTTGTGGATGAGGTTCTTTATTTTCTCAGATGGTAAAGCTGCCCATTCTTCTTGGCAAAAAGCCTCCAGTTCCTGTAAATTCCTGGGCTTTCGTGCATGAACTGCACACTTCAGTTCTCTCCAGAGTGGCTCACTAATATTGAGGTCAGGAGACTGAGATGGCCACTCCAGAACTTTCACTTTGTTCTCCTGTAGCCAATGACAGGTCGACTTGGCCTTGTGTTTTGGATCATTGTCATGTTGCAAATGTGGCGCCCCTGACCTGGTCAGGCACCACTGAGTATTGCACCCATGCTGGGAGCAGTACAATACAGGTAATCCAGAAGGCTGACCGAGGTGTGATTACACAGGCGCATAGTAATCAGGTCTCCCACATGGACCTTTGAGTGGACCCCTGGGGAATCCAGGAGGGGGCGAGGCCTTCATCTCCACTCAAGGGGTGTGGTAGAGAGCCTGGTTGCTATGTTGCTTAGGCAGGCACAGTGGGGAGGAAGTAGTGGGCCAGTCTGAAGTGGAGTTCAGGGAGAGCAGACGCAAAGAGGAGACCTGAGGCTGCGACTAGTCAGACAACGTACATGCAGTGACTATCGACGGGGGAAATCACCTGGTAGTGCCACCCGAAATTCACCCAAGGCGAGAGAGAGCAAAGGGGTGGCTGAGTACGGGGACTGCCATGGAGGTACCAGGTCCGTAAGGGTAACAGTTCCCAGTGCAGAGATTCATTCAGTTTTCCCTGCCACACCTGCCGGAGGGGGCATTTCAGACCCTCACCATAACACAAGAGTCCGCAGCCACGTAGCAAAGAGAGGGCCCATAGCTCACAGGAGGCAAGCAGCCGGAGTGACCTGGTCCAGGCTACAAGCAAACGGGCCGAAAAGAGGGGAGAGTAAGCAGCAGCAACTTCCCTGGGCGACCCCAGCAGGAATACAAGTCGGGGTCACCCCAAAGACACCAGGGCTAGGAAGGCGAGTCGGTAGTCACCCTCAACAGTCAGCCTGAAGGAGCCTGGTTTCCTCTGGTTAATCCTAGCTACGCCCGGGGACTCACCCTGCCATCAATTGTGAGTAAAAACCCTGAAAGACTGTTTGGACTGTGCCTGAGTCATTCTGCGACTTGTGGTTCCACACACTTACACAGGGCCATGGGGCCTGCCTCACTCTCGGGAAGCCACTACATCTAGCTGCATTCAACATCAGCCCTAGGGGTCCCCTAATCTGCAGTGGCGGTCACCCTGACCGCAATACCGAGAGTGGCGTCACGAATCCTAAGAAGACAACTTACCTGTGACCAGACTGTTCCTCCACGTGGAGTCCCTGAAGGTAATGCACCACAACATAACACCCGTGGGGCTTCACACAATGTCCTAGTACGTCGCATGTGCAGCTTCCAGGCTGATAAGTGCAAATTTGCCTCCAGCATTTGCTGATAACCTGCTGCATTTATCTTTCCTTCAGCTTTGATCACGTTTCCTATGTGTAATTACTCTATATAATATATAATAAACACGTGAAATAGATCCGTGTGTAATGACTCTATATAATATATAGGAATAGATCCCTCTGTGTGTAATGACTCTATATAATATATAGGAATACATCCCTCTGTGTATAATGACTCTATATAATAGATGTGTTTCCCTTTTTGTATTGAATTACTGAGATAAATTAGCTTTTTGATGATATTCTAATTTATTGAGATGCACTTATATATATATATCATGACCTTGGTAGGTTAAGATACTGTGTAATCGGCTATAGTTACCACAGCAGGATATAGGGACAAATTTCTATGATGTGGTACAGTCTATAATTTTATTAATCACGTGTATGTTCACAATTTTCTAGGATTTTAGGAATTAAAAGGTATATTTTAATTATCACATTTTTTGCTTTTGTGTGCCTTGTAAAGGGACAGGAAGTAAGAGAGAAAGTGTTGGTGATTACGCTGTATTGTGACATCATTACTTTCCATATATGGAAGCACACAGTGATGTCACACAGGTGAGTGATGTCACAATGGAGTGCAGCCTATTAACATTCCGTCACATCTCACTGGATCAGACTTCTGCATTTTCTTAACATCATTGACTGTAGAATCTTCTATATTTGGAGGTAAGTCTGTGTGCTAAAACTTGTACAAAAAATGTGTAATCTCCAGCAACCAAATTCCTTAAAACCTTGAATTTATTTAGAAAAATATAAAATCACAGCATTCAATGCGCAGAATAAGCCCCGTCGGGCACCTGGTCAGCAGACATGTTTTGGACTCCCTTGCTCTTAAGCAGGCTTTACACACAGCGACATCGCTGGCGATGTCGCTGGTGAAAGGACCCGCCCCCTTCGGTTGTGTGTCACAGACAAATCGCTGCTCGTGGTGCACAACATTGCTTACACCCGTCACACGTACTTACCTGCCTAGCGACGTCGCTGTGTCCAGCGAACAGCCTCCTTTCTAAGGGGGCGGTTCGTGCGGCATCACAGCGGCGTCACTAAGCGGCCTCCCAATTGAAGCGGAGTGGCGAAGATGAGCGGGCCGAACATCCCGCCCACCTCCTTCCTTCCTCATTGCCGGCGGCGGCAGGGACGGTGATGTTTCTCGTTCCTGCGGTGTCACACGTAGCGATTTGTGCTGCCACAGGAACAACGAACATCCTACATCCTGCAACAGCAACTATAATCGGGATTAGAACGACTCGTCAACGATTAGGTGAGTAATTTTGATCGTGTAATGGTCGTTCGTGCGTTTCACACGCAACAACGTCGCTAACGTGGCCGGATGTGCGTCACGAATTCCGTGACCTCAACGGCATCTCGTTAGCGATGTCGTTGCGTGTGAAGTCCGCTTTAGTCTTTGCCTAGTCGATAACACCTGCTTACATCCTTTAATCTACTCCCTCACCTTCCGCCAAAGGTAGGGGTTAATTGGTACAATATGTTACATCAAAAAACTGCATTGTTATATTTTGAACTGTTTACATAGGACATATTAGCTGAAATTCAAATCACAATGATTATAATACATTACATGAAAAAAACATTGCCATATATGGAAGCACACAGTGATGTCACACAGGTGAGTGATGTCACACAGGTGAGTGATGTCACAATGGAGTGCAGCCTATTAACATTCCGTACTTTCTCACTGGATCAGACTTGGTATTTGTTTGTCTCCTGACAGCACGTACTTAGATCTTTTGCTTGTGGATTAGCGATTTACTTGTGTATTACTTGTGAATTAGCAGTTTACTTGTGGATTATTTGTGAATTAGCAGTTTACCTGCGGATTACTTGTGAATTTGCAGATTATTTCTGCATTTTTTTAACATCATTGACTGTAGAATCTTCTATATTTGGAGGTAAGTCTAATTTGGGCTGTTTTGTATAAAACTAGAAGTTTTTATCCTATTACTATTTTATCATGTATTCTAATGTATGGGAAGCCGCCATTGCCCCTAGAGATGAGTAACTCGTCCTGCACAAATCCTGGCACAATACAACAGATAAATCGTTTTCATGAATTTTGCTTCTTAATTACAATTCATGACACAAATCCGGTCCTCAATGATCCGATATTAAAGTAGAAATCCAGGGTAGCAAATATCAATGTCAGGTTTAGGGGAGAATTAGACACCATTTTATTTTATTTTCTGTAAGATCCGGCCCGCTGGGTCTGCTTTTCATTAATTTTTGGTCAGAATGTTCATTTTTACCGTCCATGTATCATCAAATTTTCTCAAATGGAAAAAAAAAAATTAATGAAGGTTTCCGAAGCTTCTTCAGGTGTCCAGTCAGCGAAACACTGACAGCACCCAGATGTGAGGAGGATGGCGGCACGTGTGGTCACTGAGCCATTCTCTGAATGGGTGAGCTTTGTCCATGAAACAGACCAGAATAAGACACGTCTTTGTGTGTTTTCTGCCAACCATCAGTAATTATAAAAAACTAGAAGGTGGCCCGATTCTACGCATCGGGTATTCTAGAATTTACGTATTGTGTAGTTCATGTATGATTTTTGTTATATATATATATATATATATATATATAGATGTTGTTGTGTGTAGTTACCAAGTGTTTGTGTAGGGCGCTGTACATGTTCTGGGTGTTGTCTGGGTGTGGCGGGGGGTGAGAGCGGTGTTGTATGTGTGTTGCGTGTGTTGCGTTGTTTGTGGAGCGCTGTGTCTGTAGCGTTGTGTGTGTGTGTGTTGCGCGGTTTGTGTGGGTGTGGTGTGTTTTGGGGGGAGGTATGTTTTGTGCAATGTGTGTGTTGTGCGGTATGTGCGTATATTTATGTATGCCACGGTGTTTGTGTGTTGGGTGTTGTGTGTGTGCGGCGTTGTCTGTGTGTGGGGGTGTCTGTGTATGGCGGTGTTTGTGGTTCCCAGTGTGTGTGTGTGGTGTGTTGGGGGGAGGTGTGCACCTCCCATCGTGCTCCATCCCCCATGCTGCGCACCCCCCATCGTGCCCCATGCTGCGCACCCCCCATCATGCTCCATCCCCCATGCTGCCCACCCCCCATCGTGCTCCATCCCCTATGCTGCGCATTCCCCATCGTGCTCCATCCCCGATGCTGCGCACCCCCCATCATGCACCATCCCCCATGCTGCGCACTCCCCATCGTGCTCCATCCCCCATGCTGCCCACCCCCCATCATGCTCCATCCCCCATGCTGCGCACTCCCCATCGTGCTCCATCCTCCATGCTGCGCACTCCCCATCGTGCTCCATCCCCCATGCTGCGCACCCCCCATCGTGCTACATCCCCCATGCTGCGCACCCCATCGTGCTCCATCCCCCATGCTATAATAGTTCTCCTATTATACTCAGAGAGGAGTATAATAGGAGGAATATAATAGGAGGAGTAGTCCTGGGGGGAGAGGAGTATAATGCCGGCTCCTTGCACATGTGTACCGGGAGCCGGTGTACACTGGTAACTATGATACACATCGGGTAACTAAGGGACCTTAGTTACCCGATGTGTATAATGGTTACCATCGTTCACCGCTCCGTCAAGATCCCAGCATCGCAAGGTTATGTCTGGCGCTGCTGGGATCGTGACGGAGCCGGTGTACACTGGTAACTATGATACACATCGGGTAACTAAGGGACCTTAGTTACCCGATGTGTATAATGGTTACCAGCGTTCACCGGCTCCGTCAAGATCCCAGCATCGCAAGGTTATGTCTGGCGCTGCTGGGATCGTGACGGAGCCGGTGTACACTGGTAACTATGATACACATCGGGTAATTAAGGGACCTTAGTTACCCGATGTGTATAATGGTTACCAGCGTTCACCGGCTCCGTCACGATCCCAGCAGCGCAAGGTTATGTCTGGCGATGCGTGCGGAGGGCCGGAGCGAGTGTCCAATCCATGCGAAGGGCGGGGCCAGGCCGAGGCGAGAGACCAATCCGTGGGGGGGGCGGAACCGAGGCGAGGCGAGCTGCCAATCCGTGCGGGGGGCGGGGCCATGGCGAGCCCAGTGGCCAATCAGCTTTGTGTCACCGTAAGAACACAATTTTGGAGCAAGACAGACAGACAGACAGAATAAGGCAATTATATATATAGATAGGAGTCACTGTATTTAGCTGAGTAATATCATATGTATGGCATAAGTGATGAGCAGATGACATCCCTCACTAATGGCTGCTGGAGGGGGGGCACACAGCGGTATTCATACAGCAGCTTCACCATAAGTTTAATGTGCGTCCAACTAAAGTGGAGGTGGAGAATTTGCAAAAAGTGCATCCAGCTATTCATAGGGGGGACAGGGGGGACACTAATGAGCAAAGGTATATCCAGCTATTTACAGGGGGGACACTAATGGGCAACATGTAAATCCAGCTTTTTACAAGGGGTGGGGATAATGAGCAAAGGTATATCCAGCTATTTTATATATGTATGTGAACCCTCTGCAAATGTACCACACTCTGAAATTAAAGAGGCGCCATGTATTATGGCAATATGTGCAACATTAAAACACTTGGCACCATGTAAGGCACATGTCTCCATGTATTGTGGCTCCATGCAATATGTCTCCATGTATTACGTCTCCATATATTACAGTGCCTACAAGTAGTATTCAACCCCCTGCAGATTTAGCAGGTTTACACATTCGGAATTAACTTGGCATTGTGACATTTGGACTGTAGATCAGCCTGGAAGTGTGAAATGCACTGCAGCAAAAAAGAATGTTATTTCTTTTATTTTTTTATTTTTTTTTAAATTGTGAAAAGTTTATTCAGAGGGTCACTTATTATTCAACCCCTCAAACCACAAGAATTCTGTTTGGTTCCCCTAAAGTATTAAGAAGTATTTCAGGCACAAAGAACAATGAGCTTCACATGTTTGGATTATCTATTTTTCCAGCCTTTTCTGACTAATTAAGACCCTCCCCAAACTTGTGAACAGCACTCATACTTGGTCAACATGGGAAAGACAAAGGAGCATTCCAAGGCCATCAGAGACAAGATCGTGGAGGGTCACAAGGCTGGCAAGGGGTACAAAACCCTTTCCAAGGAGTTGGGCCTACCTGTCTCCGCTGTTGGGAGCATCATCCGGAAGTGGAAGGCTTATGGAACTACTGTTAGCCTTCCACGGCCTGGACAGCCTTTGAAAGTTTCCACCCGTGCCGAGGCCAGGCTTGTCCGAAGAGTCAAGGCTAACCCAAGGACAACAAGGAAGGAGCTCCGGGAAGATCTCATGGCAGTGGGGACATTGGTTTCAGTCAATACCATAAGTAACGTACTCCACCGCAATGGTCTCCGTTCCAGACGAGCCCGTAAGGTACCTTTACTTTCAAAGCGTCATGTCAAGGCTCGTCTACAGTTAGTTTGCTCATGATCATTTGGAGGACTCTGAGACAAACTGGTTCAAGGTTCTCTGGTCTGATGAGACCAAGATCGAGATCTTTGGTGCCAACCACACACGTGACGTTTGGAGACTGGATGGCACTGTATACGACCCCAAGAATACCATCCCTACAGTCAAGCATGGTGGTGGCAGCATCATGCTGTGGGGCTGTTTCTCAGCCAAGGGGCCTGGCCATCTTGTCCGCATCCGTGGGAAGATGGATAGCACGGCCTACCTGGAGATTTTGGCCAAGAACCTCCGCACCTCCATCATGGATCTTAAGATGGGTCGTCATTTCATCTTCCAACAAGACAACGACCCAAAGCACACAGCCAAGAAAACCAAGGCCTGGTTCCAGAGGGAAAAAATCAAGGTGTTACAGTGGCCTAGTCAGTCTCCTGACCTTAACCTAATTGAAAACTTGTGGAAGGAGCTCAAGATTTAAGTCCACATGAGACACCCAGAGAACCTAGATAACTTGGAGAAGATCTGCATGGAGGAGTGGGCCAAGATAACTCCAGAGACCTGTGCCGGCCTGATCAGGTCTTATAAAAGACGATTATCAGCTGAAATTGCAAACAAGGGTTATTCCACAAAATATTAAACCTAGGGGTTGAATAATAATTGACCCACACTTTTAACTTCAAAATGTATTAAAATTTAACTGAGCAACATAACTTGTTGGTTTGTAAGATTTATGCATCTGTTAATAAATCCTGCTTTTGTTTGAAGTTTGCAGGCTCTAACTTATTTGCATCTTATCAAACCTGCTAAATCTGCAGGGGGTTGAATACTACTTGTAGGCACTGTATGTCTCCATGTAATATGGTTCCATGTATTATGGCTCCATGTATTACGGCTCCATGTATTATGGCTCCATGTATTACGGCTCCATGTATTATGGCTCTATGTATTATGGCTCCATGTATTATGGCTCCATGTATTACGGCTCCATGTATTACGGCTCCATGTATTATGGATCTATGTATTATGGCTCCATGTATTATGGTTCCAAGTATTATGCCTCCATGTATTATGGCTCCATGTATTACGGCTCCATGTATTATGGCACCCAAGAATTATGGCTCCATATATTATGGCTCCATGTATTACGGCTCCATGTATTACGGCTCCATGTATTACGGCTCCATGTATTATGGCTCTATGTATTGCTCCAAGTATTATGACTCCATGTATTACGGCTCCATGTATTACGGCTCCATGTATTATGGCACCCAAGTATTATGGCTCCATGTATTACGGCTCCATGTATTACGGCTCCAAGTATTATGGCTCCATGTTTTATGGCTCCAAGTATTATGTCTCCATGTATTATGGCTCCAAGGATTATGGCTCCATGTATTGGCTCCAAGTATTATGTCTCCAAGTATTATGACTCCATGTATTATGGCTCCAAGTATTAGGACTCCATGTATTATGGCTCCAAGTATTATGGCTCCAAGTATTATGGCTCCAAGTATTATGGCTTTATGGCTCCATGTATTATGGCTCCATGTATTATGGCTCCATGTATTATGGCTCCATGTATAATATCTCCATGTATTATGGCATTAATATTTTTTTTGTCTTTTTCAGATTTAATCCTGATTTTTCCTGGTTGAGGATCACCTCCCAGAGGGGAAGTCAGTGGACGCCCTGCACCAGCTGAGAAGAGACCTCCAGCGTGTACGGGATCGGAGCAGAACACCAGACATCTTTCCAGTGAGTAGAATGGCCGAGGCGCGGGCTCCTGGGTCCTTTTCTTCCTTCCATCTAACGACTATCAATATCATATTATATTATAGGTTGGAATAAACACTCCACTGTGTGACCGGTGTCACAGTTCTGTTTGTATTGGAGCATTCACCAGCATTCACTATTAGTGTGAGTATTCTGAGTGTAATATAATAACACGTCCTGTATAAAAATACAAGAATAAAATCTGACTGATCCATCGTTCATTATAACATTATTAATCTATTACAGAGCTGAAATCGTGACCAGAAGAAGATCCTTTCTGTTACTGAGATACGAGCTAAATCCTCTAGTATTACTATTGAGAACAGATTACTGGGATCAACTAGAAGAGTAAAGTAGGAAAAGGGTAACTAGACTTTTATGTGACATTTAGGAATAAGTTGTACTGTGTGTATGATGTGAGGAGCGGCGCTATTTCTGCCCATTACATGGTATTTTGCGTCATTTTCCAGTTTTCTCCCTACAGGCACTATGTGTAATTTGCCGTTGGCTTTGATCCAGTGTCTCCCATACAATAAGTATTTTCAGCTCTTTCCTTAGTCAGCACAGAGGCATGGAGGAGATTATACAGCAGTACTGAGCATTGTAGCTGTGACTGCAGCTCTGGTATAAGCGAATACACCTGCTAGAAACCTGCAGGACCATGTTTCTGTGCTTACTCCGGGCCGCGCTCCTCCTCTCACTCCTAACTTGTGATATCTCTGTGCTGAGCAGTTTATTCAGAGGTAATGAGGTCAGGAGACAAAGGCTCCATGTATTACTGCTCCAAGTATTATGGCTCCAAATATTATGGCTCCATGTACTAAGGCTCCAGGTAATATGGCTCTCTGTATTATGGCTCCAAGTATTATTGCTTCATGTATTATGGCTCTAAGTATTATGGCTCTATGTATTATGGCTCCATGAATCATGGCGCCAAGTATTATGGCTCCATGTATAATGGCTCCAAGTATTAAGGCTCCAAGCATTATGGCTCCAAGCATTATGGCTCCAAGCATTATGGCTCCAAGTATTATGGCTCCAAGTACTATAGCTCTATGTATTATGGCTCCAAGTATTATGGCTCCATGTATTATGTATCTCTGTATTATGGCTCCAAGTATTATGGCTCCATCCATGTATTAAGGCGCCATGTATTATGGCTCCATGTATTATGGCTCC
The DNA here is from genome assembly GCF_048569485.1 of Anomaloglossus baeobatrachus. Taxonomy (NCBI): domain Eukaryota; kingdom Metazoa; phylum Chordata; class Amphibia; order Anura; family Aromobatidae; genus Anomaloglossus; species Anomaloglossus baeobatrachus. The sequence continues at coordinate 79,702 of NW_027442351.1, forward strand.
ATGTATTATGGCTCCATGTATTACGGCTGCATGTATTATGGCTCCAAGGATTATGGCTCCAAGTATTATGACTCCATGTATTACGGCTTCTAGTATTATGGCTCCAAGTATTATGGCTCCATATATTAAGGCACCATGTATTATGGCGCCATGTATTACGGCTCCATGTATTATGGCTCCAAGTATTATGGCTCCATGTATTAAGGCGCCATGTATTATGGCGCCATGTATTACGGCTCCATGTATTATGGCTCCAAGTATTATGGCTCTATGTACTAAGGCTCCATGTAGTATGGCACCATGTAGTATGGCACCATGTATTATGGCTCCATGTATTAAGGCGCCATGTATTAAGGCGCCATGTATTACGGCTCCATGTATTATGGCTCCAAGTATTATGGCTCTATGTACTAAGGCTCCATGTAGTATGGCACTATGTATTATGGCTCCATGTATTAAGACGCCATGTATTAAGGCTCCAAGTAATATGGCTCTCTGTGATATGGCTCCATGCATTATGGCTCCATGTATTATGGCTCTAAGTATTATGGCTCCATGTATTATGGCTCCAAGCATTATGGCTCCAAGTATTATGGCTCCAAGTATTATGGCTCTATGTACTAAGGCTCCATGTAGTATGGCACTATGTATTATGGCTCCATGTATTAAGGCGCCATGTATTAAGGCTCCAAGTAATATGGCTCTCTGTATTATGGCTCCATGCATTATGGCTCCATGTATTATGGCTCTAAGTATTATGGCTCCATGTATTATGGCTCCAAGCATTATGGCTCCAAGTATTATGGCTCCAAGTATTATGGCTCCAAGTATTATGGCTCCATGTACTAAGGCTCTATTTAATATGGCACCATGTACTATGGCTCCATGTATTATGTCTCCATGTATTAAGGCGCCATGTATTATGGCTCTAAGTATTATGGCTCTATATATTAAGGCTCTACGTATTATGGCTCCATGTATTATGGCTCCAAGTATTATAGCCCCAAATATTATGGCTCCATGTATTAAGGCTCGATTTAGTATAGCACCATGTACTATGGCTCCATGTATTATGTCTCCATGTATTAAGACGCCATGTATTATGGCACCATGTATTATGGCTCCATGTATTCTTGCTCCATGTACTATGGCTCCAAGTAATATGGCTCTATGTACTAAGGCTCCATGTAGTATGGCACTATGTATTATGGCTCCATGTATTAAGGCGCCATGTATTAAGGCTCCAAGTAATATGGCTCTCTGTATTATGGCTCCATGCATTATGGCTCCATGTATTATGGCTCTAAGTATTATGGCTCCATGTATTATGGCTCCAAGCATTATGGCTCCAAGTATTATGGCTCCAAGTATTATGGCTCCAAGTATTATGGCTCCATGTACTAAGGCTCTATTTAATATGGCACCATGTACTATGGCTCCATGTATTATGTCTCCATGTATTAAGGCGCCATGTATTATGGCTCTAAGTATTATGGCTCTATATATTAAGGCTCTACGTATTATGGCTCCATGTATTATGGCTCCAAGTATTATAGCCCCAAATATTATGGCTCCATGTATTAAGGCTCGATTTAGTATAGCACCATGTACTATGGCTCCATGTATTATGTCTCCATGTATTAAGACGCCATGTATTATGGCACCATGTATTATGGCTCCATGTATTCTTGCTCCATGTACTATGGCTCCAAGTAATATGGCTCTATGTATTATGGCTCCATGTATTATGGCTCCATGTATTATGGCTCCATGTATTATGGCTCCATGTATTATGGCCCCATGTATTATGGCTCCATGTATTATTGCTCCATGTATTATGGCTCCAAGTAATATGGTTCCATGTATTATGGCTCCAAGTATTATGGCTCCATGTATTATGGCTCCAAGTATTATGGCTGCATGTATTACGGCTCCAAGGATTATAGCTCCAAAGATTATGGCTCCAAGTATTGTGGCTCCATGTATTATGGCTCCAAGTATTATGGCGCCATGTATTGCGGCTTCTAGTATTATGGTTCCAAGTATTATGGCTCCATGTATTATGGCTCCATGTATTATGGCTCCATGTATTACGGCTTCTAGTATTATGGTTCCAAGTATTATGGCTCCATGTATTATGGCCCCATGTATTATGGCTCCATGTATTATGGCTCCATGTATTATGGCTCTAAGTATTATGGCTCTATATATTATGGCTCTAAGTAATATGGCTCTATGTATTATGTCTCCATGTATTACGGCTTCTAGTATTATGGTTCCAAGTATTATGGCCCCATGTATTATGGCTTCATGTATTATGGCTCCATGTATTATGGCTCCAAGTATTATGGCTCCATGTATTATGTCTCCATGTATTATGGCTCCATGTATTATAGCTCCATGTATTATGGCTCCATGTATTATGGCTCCATGTATTAAGGCTCCATGTATTATGGCTCCATGTATTATGGCTCCATGAATTATGGCTCCAAGTATTTTGGCACCATATATTATGCATCTATGTATTATGGCTCAATGTATTATGGCATTCATTTTTTTTGTCTTTTTCAGATTTAATCCTGATTTTTCCTGGTTGAGGATCACCTCCCAGAGGGGAAGTCAGTGGACGCCCTGGACCAGCTGAGAAGAGACCTCCAGCGTGTACGGGATCGGAGCAGAACACCAGACATCTTTCCAGTGAGTAGAATGGCCGAGGCGCGGGCTCCTGGGTCCTTTTCTTCCTTCCATCTAACGACTATCAATATCATATTATATTATAGGTTGGAATAAACACTCCACTGTGTGACCGGTGTCACAGTTCTGTTTGTATTGGAGCGTTCACCAGCTATTAGTGTAAGTATTCTGAGTGTAATATAATAACACGTCCTGTATAAAAATACAAGAATAAAATCTGACTCATCCATCGTTCATTATAACATTATTAATCTATTACAGAGCTGAAATCGTGACCAGAAGAAGATCCTTTCTGTTACTGAGATACGAGCTAAATCCTCTAGTATTACTATTGAGAACAGATTACTGGGATCAACTAGAAGAGTAAAGTAGGAAAAAGGTAACTAGACTTTTATGTGACATTTAGGAATAAGTTGTACTGTGTGTATGATGTGAGGAGCGGCGCTATTTCTGCCCATTACATGGTATTTTGCGTCATTTTCCAGTTTTCTCCCTACAGGCACTATGTGTAATTTGCCGTTGGCTTTGATCCAGTGTCTCCCATACAATAAGTATTTTCAGCTTTCCTTAGGCAGCACAGAGGCATGGAGGAGATTATACAGCAGTACTGAGCATTGTAGCTGTGACTGCAGCTCTGGTATAAGCGAATACACCTGCTAGAAACCTGTAGGACCATGTTTCTGTGCTTACTCCGGGCCACGCTCCTCCTCTTACTCCTAACTTGTGATATCTTTGTGCTGAGCAGTTTATTCAGAGGTAATGAGGTCAGGAGACAAAGGCTCCATGTATTACTGCTCCAAGTATTATGGCTCCAAGTATTATGGCTCCATGTACTAAGGCTCCATGTATTATGGCACAATATATTGTGGCTCCATATATTATGGCTCCAAGTATTATAGCCCCACGTATTAAGGCTCTATGTATTATGGCTCTATTTATTATGGTTCTATGTATTATGGCTCCAAGTATTATGGCTCCAAGTATTATGGCTCCAAGTATTATGGCTCCATGTGTTATGGCTCCATGTGTTATGGATCCATGTGTTATGGATCCATGTGTTATGGATCCATGTATTAAGGCACCATGTATTACGGCTCCAAGTATTATGGATCCATGTATTAAGGCACCATGTATTATGGCTCCAAGTATTATGGCTCCATGTATTATGGCTCCATGTATTATGGCTCCATGTATTATGGCTCCAAGTATTATGGCTCCATGTATTATGGCTCCATGTATTATGGCTGCAAGTATTATGGCTGCAAGTATTATGGCTGCAAGTATTATGGCTCCAAGTATTATGGCTCCAAGTATTATGGCTCCAAGTATTATGGCTCCAAGTATTATGGCTCTATGTATTACGGCTCCAAGTATTACGGCTCCATGTATTACGGCTCCATGTAATATGGTTCCATGTATTATGGTTCCAAATATTATGGCTCCAAGTATTATGGCTCCACGTATTATGGCTCTATGTATTATGGCTCTATGTATTATGGCTCCAAGTATTATGGCTCCACGTATTATGGCTCCACGTATTAAGGCTCCATGTAGAATGGCACCATGTATTATGGCTCCAAGTATTATGGCACCATATATTATGCATCTATGTATTATGGCTCCATGCATTATGGCATTAATTTTTTTTGTCTTTTTCAGATTTCATCCTGATTTTTCCTGGTTGATGATCACCTCCAAGAGGGGAAGTCAGTGGACGCCCTGCACCAGCTGAGAAGAGACCTCCAGCGTGTACGGGATCGGAGCAGAACACCAGACATCTTTCCAGTGAGTAGAATGGCCGAGGCGCGGGGCTCCTGGGTCCTTTTCTTCCTTCCATCTAACGACTATCAATATCATATTATATTATAGGTTGGAATAAACACTCCACTGTGTGACCGGTGTCACAGTTCTGTTTGTATTGGAGCGTTCACCAGCTATTAGTGTAAGTATTCTGAGTGTAATATAATAACATGTCCTGTATAAAAATACAAGAATAAAATCTGACTCATCCATCGTTCATTATAACATTATTAATCTATTACAGAGCTGAAATCGTGACCAGAAGAAGATCCTTTCTGTTACTGAGATACGAGCTAAATCCTCTAGTATTACTATTGAGAACAGATTACTGGGATCAACTAGAAGAGTAAAGTAGGAAAAAGGTAACTAGACTTTTATGTGACATTTAGGAATAAGTTGTACTGTGTGTATGATGTGAGGAGCGGCGCTATTTCTGCCCATTACATGGTATTTTGCGTCATTTTCCAGTTTTCTCCCTACAGGCACTATGTGTAATTTGCCGTTGGCTTTGATCCAGTGTCTCCCATACAATAAGTATTTTCAGCTTTCCTTAGGCAGCACAGAGGCATGGAGGAGATTATACAGCAGTACTGAGCATTGTAGCTGTGACTGCAGCTCTGGTATAAGCGAATACACCTGCTAGAAACCTGTAGGACCATGTTTCTGTGCTTACTCCGGGCCACGCTCCTCCTCTTACTCCTAACTTGTGATATCTTTGTGCTGAGCAGTTTATTCAGAGGTAATGAGGTCAGGAGACAAAGGCTCCATGTATTACTGCTCCAAGTATTATGGCTCCAAGTATTATGGCTCCATGTACTAAGGCTCCATGTATTATGGCACAATATATTGTGGCTCCATATATTATGGCTCCAAGTATTATAGCCCCACGTATTAAGGCTCTATGTATTATGGCTCTATTTATTATGGTTCTATGTATTATGGCTCCAAGTATTATGGCTCCAAGTATTATGGCTCCAAGTATTATGGCTCCATGTGTTATGGCTCCATGTGTTATGGATCCATGTGTTATGGATCCATGTGTTATGGATCCATGTATTAAGGCACCATGTATTATGGCTCCAAGTATTATGGATCCATGTATTAAGGCACCATGTATTATGGCTGCAAGTATTATGGCTGCAAGTATTATGGCTGCAAGTATTATGGCTCCATGTATTATGGCTCCAAGTATTATGGCTCCAAGTATTATGGCTGCAAGTATTATGGCTGCAAGTATTATGGCTCCAAGTATTATGGCTCCAAGTATTATGGCTCCAAGTATTATGGCTCCAAGTATTATGGCTCTATGTATTACGGCTCCAAGTATTACGGCTCCATGTATTACGGCTCCATGTAATATGGTTCCATGTATTATGGTTCCATGTATTATGGTTCCAAATATTATGGCTCCAAGTATTATGGCTCCACGTATTATGGCTCTATGTATTATGGCTCTATGTATTATGGCTCCAAGTATTATGGCTCCAAGTATTATGGCTCCACGTATTATGGCTCCACGTATTAAGGCTCCATGTAGAATGGCACCATGTATTATGGCTCCAAGTATTATGGCACCATATATTATGCATCTATGTATTATGGCTCCATGCATTATGGCATTAATTTTTTTTGTCTTTTTCAGATTTCATCCTGATTTTTCCTGGTTGATGATCACCTCCAAGAGGGGAAGTCAGTGGACGCCCTGCACCAGCTGAGAAGAGACCTTCAGCGCGTACGGGATCGGAGCGGAACACCAGACATCTTTCCAGTGAGTAGAATGGCCGAGGCGCGGGGCTCCTGGGTCCTTTTCTTCCTTCCATCTAACGACTATCAATATCATATTATATTATAGGTTGGAATAAACACTCCACTGTGTGACCGGTGTCACAGTTCTGTTTGTATTGGAGCATTCACCAGCTATTAGTGTAAGTATTCTGAGTGTAATATAATAACACGTCCTGTATAAAAATACAAGAATAATATCTGACTGATCCATCGTTCATTATAACATTATTAATCTACTAGAAGGTGGCCCGATTCTACGCATCGGGTATTCTAGAATTTACGTATTGTGTAGTTCATGTATGATTTTTGTTATATATATATAATGTTGTTGTGTGTAGTTACCAAGTGTTTGTGTAGGGGCTGTACATGTTCTGGGTGTTGTCTGGGTGTGACGGGGGGTGAGAGCGGTGTTGTATGTGTGTTGCGTGTGTTGCGTTGTTTGTGGAGCGCTGTGTGTCTGTAGCGTTGTGTGTGTGTTGTGCGGTTTGTGTGTGTGTGGTGTGTTTTGGGGGGAGGTATGTTTTGTGCAATGTGTGTGTTGTGCGGTATGTGCGTATATTTGTGTGTGCCGCGGTGTTTGTGTGTTGGTTGTTGTGTGTGTGCAGCGTTGTCTGTGTGTGTGGGTGTCTGTGTAGGGCAGTTGTTTGTGGTTCCCAGTGTGTGTGTGTGTGTGTGGTGTGTGGTGTGTTGTGCAGTGCGCGCTCGTGCGTGCGTGTGTGTGTGTGTGTGTGTGTGTTGGGGGGAGGTGCGCACTCCCAAACGTGCTCCATCCCCCATGCAGCGCACTCCCCATCGTGCTCCATCCCCTATGCTGCGCACCCCCCATCGTGCTCCATCCCCTATGCTGCGCACCCCCCATCGTGCTCCATCTCCCATGCTGCGCACTCCCAAACGTGCTCCATCCGCCATGCTGCGCACTCCCAAACGTGCTCCATCCGCCATGCTGCGCACTCCCAAACGTGCTCCATCCGCCATACTCCGCACTCCCCATCGTGCTCCATCCCCCATGCAGCGCACTCCCTATCGTGCTCCATCCCCTATGCTGCACACCCCCCATCGTGCTCCATCTCCCATGCTGCGCACTCCCAAACGTGCTCCACCCGCCATGCTGCGCACTCCCAAACGTGCTCCATCCCCCATGCTGTGAACTCCCCATCGTGCTCCATCCCCGATGCTGCGCACCCCCCCATCATGCTCCATCCCCGATGCTGCGCACCCCCCCATCGTGCTCCATCCCCCATGCTGCACCAGCATCAGCCTCTCTGCCCCCAGCATCAGCTTCTCTGCCCCCAGCATCAGCTTCTCTGCCCCCAGCATCAGCCTCTCTCCTCCCAGCATCAGCCTCTCTCCTCCCAGCATCAGCCTCTCTCATCCTAGCATCAGCCTCTCTCCTCCCAGCATCAGCCTCTCTCTTCCCAGCCTTCCCCAGCATCAGCCTCTCTCCTCCCAGCCTCCCTCCTCCCACCCTCCCCCAGCATCAGCCTCCCTCTACCAGCCTCCCCCAGCATCAGCCTCTCTTCTCTCAGCCTCAGCCTACCTCTCCCAGCCTCCCTCAGCATCAGCCTCCCTCTCCCAGCCTCCCCAAGCATCAGCCTCCACCAGCCTCCCCCAGCATCAGCCTCCGCCAGCATCAGCCTCTCTCCTTCCATCCTCCTCCAGCATCAGCCTCCCTCTCCCAGCCTTCCCCAGGATCAGCCTCTCTCCTCCCAGCCTTCCCCAGCATCAGCTTTCCCCTCCCAGCCTCCCTCAGCATCAGCCTTCCCCAGCATCAGCCTCTCTCCTCCCAGCCTCAGCCTCTCTCCTTCCAGCCTCCCCCAGCATCAGCCTCTCTCCTTCCAGCCTCCCTCAGCATCAGCCTCCCTTTCCCAGCCTTCCCCAGGATCAGCCTCTCTCCTCCCAGCCTCCTTCCTCCCAGCCTCCCCCTCCCAGCCTCCCTCAGCATCAGCCTTCCGCTCCCAGTCTCCCCCAGCATCAGCCTCCCCAAGCATCAGCCTCCACCAGCATCAGCCTCTCTCCTTCCAGCCTCCCCCATGATCAGCCTCTTTGCTCCCAGCCTCCTCCAGCACGCCGTGCTCCTCTGCCGACACTCACACACCCGATCGCATCCACTCACACACACCCGATCGCATCCACTCACACACACCCGATCGCATACACTCACACACACCCGATCGCATACACTCACACACACAGACACTGACGATATCGCACATACGCGCTCACAGTCACAACATCCGGGAGATATCACATGCTTCTGGCCATGTGATCCTCCGGCAGGTCCTGGAAGCTCACAGCACAGTATCGAGGCCGAGAAGCAAGCGATATCGCCGGATGCTGTGAGTGTGTGGATGCGATGTGTGTGTGAGGTGTGTGTGAGGTGTTTGTGAGAGTGAGTGCGATCTGATGTGAGTGATGATCTGATGATGCGTGTGTGTGTGCTGTTATGTTTGTGCGTGTGGAAGTCCCGCCGCTGCAGGACCTTGATTTACTGGTAACTATGCAAGCATGGTTACCAGCGCAACACGTCCCCCGCTCGCACGGGAGCCCACACCAGCATACGGCGGCGTACGCTGATGTGGGCTCCCGTTGGTGAGGGGGGAAAGGGGGGGGAGTACAGTACTCACCTGGGATCCGTGGCTCCGTGACCGTGTCAGTTTGGGCAATGCGGGGGGGGGGGGGGCGAGAGCTAACGTCTATTGCGTGAGGGGGCGGGGCGTGGCGTGGGCGAGTTGCCAATGCCTGCAGGGTGCCGGGGCGAGAGGCCAATCTGTGGAGGGGGCAGAGCCTGGGCGAGCGGCTGGCCAATCCGTGTGGGGGCGCAGCCGGGGCGAGAGGCCAATCCGTGTGGGGGGGCGGGGCCATGGCGAACCCAGCGGCCAATCAGCTTTGTGTCACCGTAAGGACATGTCACGGTGACACAATGTCACCGTGACACAATTTTGGAGCATGACAGACAGACAGACAGAATAAGGCAATTATATATATAGATTACAGAGCTGAAATCGTGACCAGAAGATCCTTTCTGTTACTGAAATACGAGCTAAATCCTCTAGTATTACTATTGAGAACAGATTACTGGGATCAACTAGAAGAGTAAAGTAGGAAAAGGGTAACTAGACTTTTATGTGACACTTAGGAATAAGTTGTACTGTGTGTATGATGTGAGGAGCGGCGCTATTTCTGCCCATTACATGGTATTTTGCGTCATTTTCCAGTTTTCTAACTACAGGCACTATGTGTAATTTGCCATTGGCTTTGATCTAGTGTCTCCCATACAATAAGTATTTTCAGCTCTTTCCTTAGCCAGCACAGAGGCATGGAGGAGATTATACAGCAGTACTGAGCATTGTAGCTGTGACTGCAGCTCTGGTATAAGCGAATACACCTGCTAGGAACCTGCCGGACCATGTTTCTGTGCTTATTCCGGGCTGCGCTCCTCCTCTCACTCCCAACTTGTGATATCTCTGTGCTGAGCAGTTTATTCAGAGGTAATGAGGTCAGGAGACAAAGGAAGGGAAGAATCGACTCCTGAGGATACAATGACGTTGATTTCTCTGATAAGATATATAGGGTGCTTTACACGCTGCGACATCGCTAACGATATATCGTCGGGGTCACGTCTTTAGTGGCGCTCATCCGGCGCCGTTAGCGACATCGCAGCGTGTGACACCAAGGAGCGACGATCAACGAGCGCAAAAACATGGAAAATCGTTGCTAGTTGACACGTCGCTCCTTTTCAAAATATTGTTGCTGCTGCAGGTACGATGTTGGTCGTCATTCCTGCGGCAGCACACATCGCTACGTGTGACACCGCAGGAACGACGAACATATCCTTACCTCCGTCCACCGGCAATGAGGAAGAAAGAAGGTGGGCGGCATGTTCCGGCCGCTCATCCCCGCCCCTCCTCTGCTATTGGACAGCTGCAGTGTTACGTCGCTGTGACGCCGCACGAATCGCCCCCTTAGAAAGGAGGTGGATCGCTGGGCAGAGAGACGTCGCAGGGAAGGTAAATCCGTGTGACGGTTGTTAGCGATGTTGTGCGCCACAGGCGGCGATTTGACCGGGACGCACAACCGACGGGGGCGGGTACGCTCGCTAGCGATATCGGTACCGATATCGCAGCGTGTAAAGTACCCTTAAGACAAAGCTACTTATAGTCACTTATACTATTGATTTATGCCCTTTGTTGGAGGTAGAGGTCTCATGTAGTGAATACTTTCTCTAAATTCTGCTGTTTCAGGTTGTCCTCCTGCTTTATCAGCTCAATCCTGTCATACGACTTATTGTGACTATTACCAGGAACAGATCAGGTTAGAGGAGTTTTATTTTACTAAATCTCTTACTTTTGGCCTATAACTAATACATGAATGTCTGGATTTAGGAGTCCAGGTTGATTATTAATTTTTTGGGGTGGAGAGGGGGCTGATTCAGACTTTTGTTTTGGGTCTTGAAAGTTATCTCCATCTTCAGGAATGTTGTACATTGACGGGCAATGGCATAAAAAGGCTAAACCACCTCAGGACTTACCTTACCCGGGACGGTGACACCCCCAGTGCCCATGGGTAACATATGTAAAAATAAAAGCGCCATCTGTTTTCCACAGTTGAAGATAACAGCAGATTCTCTGTATCTGAGCCATGGACACCCTTTTTTTCCTTGTGTTACCCATGGGCACCGGTGAGACCACCCTGTAGGGTCCGGTGCCGTCAGTCCTGGAACATCTGAGAGTTCCTTAGGCCATTACACATCAGTATAAAAAATTACTGAAATTTGAGGACTGTAATTCTGTAATTTGAAATATAATTTTATTTTTTTGCATTTATCTTCTATTACTTATAATTTACCTGATGTTTCCTCTAATATCATTTTGAATTTTTTGGCAGATTACGTCTGATTATTTATGATGAATCATTGCATCATGGTATCCAGCGATCGCTGTAAACATTGCAGCATGGGATCCAGCAATCGCTGTAAAAAGCTGTTGGCCTCGCTGGACCTGCTCAGTGTCCCTCTTCTGGAGGACAGTATTCCAGGCATTGTCTCATCATTTGAGCTTGGAGTAATAAAGACAATGACCAGCGATCTAATCAAACATCTGCGTGATCTGGATGGACAGGATTTGATGAATGCCCTCCTGTTCTTGTCAACTGTAAGCTCTGTCGGAGTGGAGACTGCCAGCTTTCTGACTAGTGAACTTATCGATCAGACCTACCGCCACATGCGGAGAGCGGAAAGTAAGAGACAACCCGGAATAACTGGCGCAGCTATGACGCTCCTGGCTAATATTGCAATTTATAGCGGTGAAGAAGTCATGGAGCGTTTGGAAAAGGATGAAGAGCATCCACCAAGCAGCTCGTTCAAGGTATTGGACCTGATTTCCACCAAATCCAGCAGAGACTGGAAAGAGAGAAGCTATGATTTTTTCTATCACCTTCTGCACCCCATGTATGGGTTCAGAAACTACCAGGATGACTTTGTTCTCTTCCATGACACAGACACTACGCAGGCTGCGATGTGTCATTATATTACTTGTGTCTTAACTGATGAGGAAAGGAGGAAACTCATCCCTTACCTGCGTATACCAATGAGATATTCATTCAGAACAAGCAGAATCACCAGTGTCATGTTCGTCTCGGAGCTCCTACACCATCCTAACCTGGAGAAGAATGTGGCAAAAAATTTAATCTCATTAATGGCTTTAAAAACTTACAGCTCGGATGAGCTTGAGGTCTGCCATGTTACAGAAGCTATTGGTAATGCTTGTAAAGGTGCCCCTACCGAGGTGCATCAACTGAAAGACTTCATATTTGACTGCCTGCGCAGGAAATTATATGGTTGTAAGAATCCAAAAGATATCATCAACATCTTACAAGTCCTGTCAAAATTAGTCACCTTGCTGAAAAGATCAAAACTTGGTAATACTTTTGGGGAGATTGTCAATCTTTGTACTTGCTATCTAAACCACTCGAACCCTCTGGTCCAGGTATACGCCGCTTCACTATTTGCTGATCTCGCCAAGAACTGTAACCAGAGCAAGAAAGACTTCAGCCAACACATCAGGAGTTACCTAGCAGCCTTACTGATAATGTTACACAGCAAAAACCAGCAGGTTAAGGCAGCCAGTATTGCAGCCTTGTTGCATTGTCTTCCTTACGTCGGATGTAAAAATGTAGAAGAGCTGTTAAATAGAGGAAAATACTGCAAGATATATGAACAACTTGGGCAAAAAGAACCGGTTTATCTGGTGAAGATGATATTCACTTTTTTTAAATTACTGTTTATGGTTCATGATTTGGACGCTCTCCTGGAGCACCTCACTATGATAAGAGACGCTTTACCCTATGAAGAACTCTATCCGACGGCATTATGTCATGTGTTTAAAGAGTTGAGGGCCCTCACTAAATTGCATCAACGGTATCCTCCGAAATTGAAGGAGGCAATTAACCGTGCCATAGACATCCTGGCTAAGAAGTGGAAAAGCATTGGAACTGTTAAAGTGGTTAAAAAAGGTACCTACATAAAAACCGAAGAATAGAATCAATATTTCACGAGTAGTGTTGAGCGGGGTTTGAGCAGCGCTCTCTCTCTCACCTAAATTCATAGAACTGCAATAAAGATTAATAAACAAAACTCCTACTCTATTTTGTTTTTTGCTGTTAGTAACTGGCGGTACATTTTTCGCATTTCTAAACACTTCCCATACTGGAGCTGAGCGAATACATTCAAATGGAATTCTACTGGAGTTCGCCAAAAATTTACATTCACCAAAATGCAGACTTTTTATATTTCACTTCCACACGTATTAAGCAAAATGTCCATCAAAATTCTAAAATAAAAATCCTTATACTCACTTTATCGCTCACATCTCCAGCTCCTCCACTCCTCACAATCACTCTTCCAGTCCTCGTCACATCTTCAGATCAGCAACTCTTGCAATTAATTCCTCGGGAATCTTCAGTGCATAAATTCTAGATTTTGGCATATACCATGACGTCATGACACACACTTGCGAATAACCTTCCAAGGACTCATTAGACCACGAAGTCCTGGCCCAACATGAGAGACCAAATGAATTCAACACAAATGGTGGCAATCTGAAGATGCAACGAGGAGCAGATGGGTGACGGTAAGGAGGTAGTGGCCGGAGAGGTGAGCGGTGAGGCAACTGTAAGGGGGTGTAAGGCTCTGCCGCCCAAGACCTGCAAATCCCGTGCCTGTAAATGTACTGTTTAATGTTGATATAATACTGTAGATACGGTTTATGATATATTCTGTGTGCGGCCACTAGATGGCCACATGGGATAAGCTACTTCCCTTGGTGCTCTCAGGCTAGGGAGAGCTAATGGCTGGGAGGAGCTTAGTTAGTAAAAAACCTAGGAATACATGAAATGACAGGAGAGTCCCAGAGAGCAGTGTAGAGAGACCCACACCTGTGTGAGGAGAAGCCCCCAGGAGAGGTGATTCTGACCCTCTGGGTCGTATCCCGGCACCAGACACGTGGGACCCTGGTGAGAGGTGGGCTGACCGAACCACGTCCCAAAAGGGTAAAGTCCGGATGGCTTGGATGGTGGCTGCCCCTGGCATATACCAAACGAACCCCCTCTCCAGGCTAAAGGTCAGTGGGCTCCGCAGGAGGCGTAGATCCTGATAAACTGGGACAATAGAGTGCCATCCCCAGGGACCCTTGTCACGGCTTATAGCTATCCCTGTGGGTGGGAGACGGACACCCGTGCGGCAATATGAATCTGTCCAAAAGTATGAAGATGAGGGAGGGGATGAGGGGCTCTAGGAACAGAGTACCAGGGAAGTGGCTTGGCGGTAAATTGAGAGTAACTCCGGTTGCTAATGGCGACCACAGTGAAGAACTGGAGTAGAAATCCAGAGGACTGTGTAATTTGACGTGTCTACCCGCTGTAACAGAAATAAGATGTGCATGCCACTGGTGAGATGTAACAATCAAAAAGACTGCTGGAACATCATTGCAAATGTGAACAGGGTGCTAGCTAAAAAATACACAATCTATATAAAGTGAAATCTGCACACCAAATTCAGAGAAATATGAATAAGCATAACTGCTCTATAATACATAAAGAAATGAAAAACACAATTAGCCTTATGAAAAATTTGAAAAATTGTAAAATATGACTTTGCATGACTGCTAAGGATTATTTGAAAAAAAGAGATATTTTGCTAATATATTGATCAAGTCATTACTGCCCGATGACCACTCCATGGTAATCTCATAAAGGTAACATTTGGTTAGGGACCCGATAAATAAGAGATTACCGTGAATTGGTTATTGGGCAGTAATGATTTGATCAATACATTAGCCTAACTGCTCTATCTAATATATAAAGCTGAATGTGTGTGTGTGTGTGTGTGTGTGTATGTCCGGGATTGGCATCTGCACCGTCGCAGCTACAGCCACAAAATTTTGCACACTCACACTTCTGGACCCCGAGAGCGTGATAGGCTATGTTTTGAGGGGAAATTTTAACCCCGCGCTTTACAGTTATTCACCAAACAACCTGTCTCCATTAAAGCGAATGGAGCTGGGAGATACAGTGCAGCCAGAACATAAGAAGAATGCGCAGCCACGCCCTTAAATGGAATGTTGGCGTGTCACAATGCAGCCAGTGAAACAGACAGACACAGACAGGGTAAGAGACAGACAAAAAGAGACAGACACAGAAAAAGAGACAGACTGACAGGGAAAGAGACAGACAGGGAAAGAGAGAGACAGGTTAAGAGACAGACACAGACAGGTAAAGAGACAGACACAGGGAAAGAGACAGACAGGGAAAGAGAGGGAAAGAGACAGACAGGGAAAGTGACAGAGATAAACAGACAGGGAAAGAGATAGACAGACAGGGAAAGAGATTGAGACAGACGGAGAAAGAGACAGAGACAGTCAGAGACAGACAGACAAAGAGACAGACAGACAAAGAGATAGAGAGAAAGACAGAGAGATATAGACAGAGAATGGGAGAGAAACAGAGAGACAGTTACTATCCCAGGCGTTAATACATTCTATTTATTATACATTCTATCCCGGGAATGTTAATACATTCTATTTTGTTAACAGCAGTTATTAACCCGGGCAAAGCCGGGTAGTACAGCTAGACCAAGAGATATATACAGAGGGGGAGACAGACATTATAATTACATTTAAATCTATTTGTTTTGTGGTTTTTGTGTGCAGAATACATTTGTGTTAATACATTCTATTTTGTTAACAGCAGTTATTAACCAGGGCGAAGCCGGGTAGTATAGCTAGTAATACATAAAGAAATGAAAAACACAATTAGCCATATGAAGAATTGAAAAATATGACATTGCATGACTGCTAAGGATTATTTGAAAAAAAGACATATTTTGCTAATGTATTGATCAAATCATTACTGCCTGATGACCACTTCATGGTAATCTCTTATTTATCGGGTCCCTAACCAAATGTTACCTCTATGAGATTACCATGAAGTGGTTATCGGGCAGTAATGAGTTGATCAATATATTAGCAAAATATCTCTTTTTTTCAAATGATCCTTAGCAGTCATGCAATGTCATATTTTTCATGTTTTCCAATTTTTCATATCGCTAATTGTGTTTTAATTTCTTTATGTATTATAGAGCAGTTATGCTTATTCATATTTCTCTTAATTTGGTGTGCAGCTTTCACTTTATATAGCTGGTGAGATATAAGACCGTTTATGACTATGTTCAGTAAAGAGAAAGTTTTGGTTCAGAAGAATCTCGTCTGTGTGTGGTGTTTGAGGACACTGGCGCCTGCTGCAGTCGGCAGCTGCGAGACGGCCCCGAAGAAGCCAAAACCAGTCCTGGCCTTCGGCCTGGAAGTGAGTGTCTTGCACCACAAGTCCCAGCAACCCTTCCCGTGGAATGGAATGGAAAGTGCTGATCCAGGGCTGCGCGGCGGCCATACAGCAGTACCCGCTGCGACCACCACCGCAACCCACCGTCCCTTCTACACAAGTATAGGAATTTTCTTTATTTTTTACCTATCAGATCCCAGAGCATAATAAGGGACATTAAATTTGCTGATAATTCTTTCAAATTGTGCCTGATGCGCTCATCTCTACCTTATACATATATTTTGGTGATAGACAACTACAGGTCATGATCCAGCACTGTCTTGATTAATCTGCCTGTTCCAGGTCCTGGATATTGATGACATATTAATTCAGGTCATCGATTTCAGATTAGTGGGGTCCGACATCAGAGACCTCCAGTGGTCAGATGTTAGTAGGTCCCTGATAGCAGAATTCATTCAGTGTATGGAGCTGGAACTGTGTGCCGCCCCCGCGACAGCCGACGGGCTGCTCAGACTGGATCCACAGTGGCTCGAGGGGTCTCCGGATCCGAGGCGGGGTCGCGCGGCTACCCGGAATAAAAAGGGGGGATTGTTTGTGGATAGTGAACGGGATAATATTCGTGACACCACCCACGGTGCGTGGTAACGTGAGGGACCACCGCTGCTGTTTGGGGAGCCCGCTGGCGATGGTGTGGCAGCTAGAGATGTTAACCCCTCCAAGGGCAGGGGAGTGGTGTCCCGGGACTCGCTGATGGATTGAACAGGGGGACCCGTCGGGAGTAGAGGGATATCAGGTACTTACACAGTCCAAAGTCACTGACGCTGACACCAGGTAAACCAAACTCTTGTATGCTCCGTTGCTGTTGGACGAGCACGCTGGGTCCGTGCCCCTTTGGTGTTGCTGGTTTGTCTGAAGCCTTGTTCCTTGGCACAGTGTGTCTCTTAGGTGGATCCCTTTCGCCTAGAACTACTCAGGTCCCGCTCACCTGCGTGACTAGCAAGGTGAGCTTGCGCTCAGGGTTCACGCTTGGGATTTTCTGGACGGTTTTGGGACGTCCTATCCCCCTCGTTGCACTAGTACCCCGATTCTGGAGCGGCTGGGGAACGGTTCCTGAAGACACCTTTCCCATCGGGTGAATTACTGGGCTGCGTGAATCTTCTTCCCAGCCTAGGGTCCACGTACCCCGTCGTGCCCTGGACTCTGCCCGGTTGTAGTACAAGGCAGCCGGCCTGCTCTCTGTAGCAGCACCGTGCCCCCTGTCACTACTCCCTGCGACCAGGGTTCCAGCTCCTACTGGCGAGGCCAACATTTGGCACCTGGGACGGGTACAGGAGCCCAGCTCCACAGCGTGACCTGTCCTGTCACCGCTGCTCAACTCCTCCACTCAACTGAACTGTACTGACATCTCTGACCCCCCTCTTCCATCCCCCCATCTGGGTGGCCCTATTCCCCTCAGGCTGCCCAATGGGTGACTGGTGGGTGTGGTGCAGAGTGTTCCTCAGGATTTTTGTATACCTGTTGGTAGCAACACCAAGTTGACAGGACCTGTAACCAAGGAGGAGCGGGTACCATGCAGAAGGGCAGATTGCACAGCACCCTTGTGACGACCTGATACGCCAGGGCGTCACAGCAGCACAGCTCCACACATTGTGTAGTAGCCGTTCAAATGCGGAGGGTCAAGTAATCGGTTTTGCATTTGAATTTCGGATTGCAATTCTGCCACAAAGACTATAGTTAAAGGGGTGGTTCACCCATATTCATTATTAGCTACATCGATATTATGTTGAGAAACAAGGTTTCTCTCAAATACCCCGTGTTGTCAATAGTGCCTGTGAGTTATTGTGCTCCCGGGCTCCGTGACCTCTGGGATCTGGTGATGTCACGTCAACTGAGGCTGGCCGCAGTCTCCGTGAGTGACTGGGCTGTGGGTTAAGTTTCACTGCTCAGCACAGCTCAGCATCACAGACCATTATCTCCCTGTTCTCTCCTCCTCCACAGCAGAGTGCTGCAAGCAGACGACACGCTGGGCTGTGACGAGCGGTGAAACGCTGCCCAAAACCCAATGACTCAGAGACCGGGGCCGGCCGTGGTGATGTCAGGTGAACAGAAAGTTGACATGACATCACCGGATCCCAGAGGTCACGGAGCCCGGGGGTCAGGTGATGGGGAAGAGTGGAATAGCGCCACTCACAGGCACTATTGACAACACAAGGTATTTGATAGGAACCTTGATTCTCAACATAGTATCGATGTGACCAATAATTAATATGGGTGATGAAATTGTGTGAGCCTATCTGTCAATGACAAGTCAATCTCTTCACATGGGATCCTATGTTAACAGACTTACCATATTTTTTGGACTATAAGATGTACTTTTTCTCTAAAATTTGAGTATTATAGACCGGATGTACCTGGCTTGCTGGTATGAGGGAGCGGTCTTGGCGACGCAGCGGGGTAATAGACTTGTATGGGGCACCATTCACATGTTTCCTCTTTTTGTTGCTATTTTTTATATATCAGTATACCGACTCGCAAAACATGAGGACCCTTGAGTCAAGGGTCAGCTGCTGGCTCATATCGTTAGGGTGGTGGGCTCCCCATAACGTGACGCTCTCCATCCTGACAATACCAGCCTCCAGCCATGTGGCTTTATCCTGGCTGGTAACGATATTGGGGGAACCGTATTTTTTTTAAATTTATTTATTTATTTTACTGCACGATATAGACCCGCCCACCGGTGGCTGTGATTGGTTGCAGTGAGACAGCTGTCTGACTGCAACCAATCATGGGTGCCGGTGGGCGGGGAAAGCAGGGAATACCAGATTGAATAATGAAGTGGCAGCCATTTTCAAAAGAGGAAAAGCCGCCGGAGCTTTGTGACAGCCGTGCAGCGAGGCGCCCGTGATCGGTGAGTAGGAGAGAGAGAGGGATTGTGCTGGGGACTCAGGACGCATGCAGATACGCAACGTGCGCACATAGCCTTACTGTGAAAAGCCACGCTTTTCGTGATCGAACAGTTATCGAACATAACTCGAACTGCCGAAGTTGAAGCAAATCGTTCGAGTTCGTCGAACGACTCGAACACCGACCAAAATCACTCGAATTTGAAATTGGCGAACCGTTCGAATCGAACATCGCTGAACTCTACCCTTGACATTGGGCTGCGAGCTTGTGTATTTTGGCCAAAAAATTAACCACTAACTCATATATATTTTTCTGCACATTATATTTTTATACATGATGTAGCCAGGCCCTTTAATGCAGGCCTTGTAAACTGGGGTCTCCGTTCCTGGGTGGTGCACTTGTGACGCCCTGGCCTATCAGGTCGTCACAGGGTATTGTGTTATCTGCCCTTCAGCACAGTATCCACCCTCCTTGGTTACGGGTCCTGGTCCTTTGGTGTTGCTAACAACTGAGCCAATCAAAACCCTAGGAACACTTTACACTAAACCCACCAGACACACCATTGGGGGGCCTGAAGGGAATAGGGCCGCCCACAAGGGGGGTTGGTAGGGGAAGTGAAAAAGTGGCAGCTGAGTTGAGTTAAGGGAGTTGAGAAGGGAGGTGGTAGAGGAAGGAGGTGAAGTGACTCTCGGGAGGAGAGGTCACGGAGCAGGGCTCCTGTGTACTAGGTGGCAGACCTTTGGTCTGGGCTTGGTAGGAGCTGGAACCCCGGTCACAGGGGATAGTGTCAGGGGGCACGGACTGCCAAGGAGGGCAGCCGGAGGCCTTGAGCTATCACCGGGCAGGGGCCAGGGCACGACGGGGTACGTGGACCCTAGGCCAGGAAGTAGCTTCACGCGTCCTGGCAATTTACCCGACGGGGGTGAAGACTTCAAGTGTCATCCCTAACCCACTCCAAAATCGGGGTACTAGCGCACCGATGGGATAGGACTTTCCCTACACAGTCCAGTCCACCCCTACATCACCATCATCGGGCTCCCGGGGCAAACCCCCACCCACCCACGGAGGGGTTAAAACACCTTGCTGCCACACCATCGCCACCGGGCGTCCCCAACAGCAGCAGTGGTACCCTAACTTACCACACACCGTGGGTGGCGTCACGAACTTTCCTAATCTCGTGTATATGTGTCGCCCTGGGCAAGCCAGGGGTCACAGGTCACAACACCACCACACCCCACACCCCAGGTAGGCACACCTAAGCTGAACCAAAAATCCTTGTTGCCTTCCTCCAGGAGTCTGATGATGCACACCAGGGGGTGGGCCAGGCGGTTGGCTCCGCCCACCGAGGAGCTCACAACTCTGGAGGCGGGAAAACCAGGCAGTTTAGCCCGGGTAGGGCAAGAGTGAACAACGGAGTTGAGTGAGGAGCAGATAAGAGAAGTGAAAGTGAAGGAAAGAAAAGTTGAAAAGGAGGAAAGCAAGAAGTGGTGACAGAGCAGAGAGTGTGCAAAGCCTGAGAGCCCAGCTTTGTGTAGGGCCAGAACAGCAAGGTCAGCGACGGCGGTGACTGTCCGGAGGGGGACCGTTTGGAAGTTCCTGGAAGGACCCCGTTGGCTGTGTGCCCGGTGGTCTGGAGCAGTGTTCCGAAGGACAGTCAGCACCAGGGCAGGGGCCTCTCGGACCCCGGAAAGGCTAGGAGTCGCCCAATTTGCCGAATCCGTCAGTGAAGGGGACGTAGATTCCCCCAACAACCAAGTCCCGATTGAAGGCAACAGCCCAACCCGTAGAACAGAGGCACCGCCACCGCCAGGGCACCAGTCTCTGAGGGCCAGCGCCTGCGGGCAAAGTGTAGTGCTCCTCCGGCCCAGCTTGAAGCCGGGGAGCGGGTTACCGGTGGGGACCCATCGCAACCAACCGTACATACAGGTGCAAGGAAGAGGGACATTACCGTCACCTACCGGGGAAGCGAAGCAGCCGTCTGTGGGACCGTCCTACCAGCCGTTTGGTTTACCGTACAAACTGTGTCCACGTCTCAGGCTGAGTGAGTACCACAGTGCCGCAAGGCACAGCGCTGTCCCCGCGTCCCTGCGCCCACCAAGCCCTGCACCTCCCAAGCCATCACCGGGCCCCGGGATCACCAACCCCTACCCACGGAGGGGCAACACAACACCTGGCTGCTCCCCATCACCATCCCCGGGATCCCCGCATTAAGCAGCGGTGGTGCTACACATCACCACAACCGTGGGTAGCGTCACGGACATTATCCCAACATCCCAAACCCCCCTTTCACTCACGGGCGAGGAGTGCCGCTCGAGAAAAACCCCCGGGATCCGGCCTACGGCTCGAGCCACCACTGAGCAGCTGCCAGACCCGAGCAGAAGGGGTGAGCGTGGTGTGCTGACACCCTCCTCCCCGCCCGCGACAACTTGGCGTCACGAACAGGATCCTACCGCTCTGCCGTCTGGTAGAGGTGCGCCTTGTTACCGCCGGAGGTGTCCGGCAGAAAAATTGCAGAAGCCGCCATCTTTGGCGCGAAAAGTTCCCGCTCGAGCGTCTTCTCGAGCAGTAGAGGCGCGAAGGCCAGAACCCCGCCCCGAGAGAGGAGGGGCCGGAAAGAGCTAAGGGGGACGGAAACAAGATGTCTGCGCCCGACGGAGCCGCTGGAGGAGCGGTGGTCGCAGCCGCAGCGGCACCCGCGGATGGGAATGGGCCTGCCCAGGTCCCGGCCGTACCGGCGGGAGGTGCCGCGGCCCCCGCGCTCGCTCAGGTCATGCCGTTTTCCTTGCCCTATGCGCCCGGAGCTGCCTGGCTACCGCAGTATGACGGGAAACCGGATGCCCTACAGGCCTTCCGGAAAAAGCTTAACCCGTTGCTAGAGCTGTACCCCCTGACTGATAAGCAACGTGCAGCGATAGTGCTAGGCCAGTTAACCGGTGCGGCGGAGCAGGAAGCGGAGACCTGGGCCGAGGGGGACCGGCTCTCTGTAGCCACCATCTTTGAGAAGCTACAGACTGCCTTTGAGACCCGGACTGAAGCCGAGCTGAGGATGCAGTTTTACCAGTGCCGGCAACGAGCTGGGGATAGCATTCGGGACTACGCTCTACGTCTGCAGACCGCCCTCCGCACGCTGAAGCGGGTGAACCCTATTAATGAGGCGGATAGCAACAAGATGTTAGTAGAGCAATTTTCGCAGGGGATGAGGTCCCCTGAGGATCGTAAACAACTCCGGCTGTGGGCCCTGGAACACCCTGATGTGGACTTTGCTGTGTTAAAGGAGCGGGCCATTAAAGCACTACAGCCTCCAGCAACCGAAGTTCTGGAACCCGCCCCGTGGCCCGTCGAGACGGCTCCCGTTATGGCGGCCTCAGCCAAATCTACCTCTCCAACACCTGCAGCCCCGAGCAGCACAGTGGAAGAACTGGCAGCCCAGGTCCGTCGCATGGACGGAGACCTTGCCAAAATCCTGGCTGCCCTACAACCTCTGACCAGACCTCAGCCTCCGGCGCAGATACAGCTTGCTGACAGTCCCGAGGACGTTCCCTGGATGCAGCGGAGAAGTGCCGACAACCCGCGGAGCAGACCCCCAATCTGCTACAAGTGCCATAAGCCGGGTCATTACTACCGACAGTGCCCGTTAAACGAGCAACCCCTGGGGCCCCGGGCCAATCCTCAGGAGTAGAACATCGTGGCCCCCCGGACTGGCGAGACCGATATATCGGGGCCCGCCCTATCATCCCCGTGGCTGTGGACGGCATACCAGTGATGGCTCTCTTGGACACTGGATCACAGGTAACTACCATACCGTACACGTTGTACCAGCGGTACTGGGCCGTAGACGAACTGGCGCCCCCAGACAATAGTATAACATTGATTGCCGCTAATGGACTCCCATTGACCCAGGTGGGGTATAAGCAAGTGGCTATGACAGTGGGGCAAGCCGAACTGCAACACCAGGGTATGATTGTGATCATGAATGAGCCCAGTGATCATAACCCGAAAATAGTGCTGGGAACCAATGTGATGGAGCACTGCATGGCTGATGTGTTAACCCTATTACAACAGCTAGCCGCCACCGCAGCAGGGAGCCGGCAGAGGGCTGTGCAGCGTGAGATCCGAGCCCTGATGTACCGCCAGCATGTAAGCTCAACAGGAGGGGAGATTGGTGGAGTAAGAGTGATGGATGTTGCTCCATTGACTGTGCCCCCTAGGAGTGAGATGATGATCTGGTGTAGGGCAGCAGTAGGGCCTCAGGGGCGTGACTACCCTGCGATGATGGAGCCCATGCCTTCTGAGCACTGGCCCACTGTGATGGCCGCCCGAGGGGTGGTGGATGTGAAGAAAGGGAGAGTGCCTGTGAGAGTGCTGAACTGTGGAGAGGAAGAAGTCAGGCTTCCCCGGTATGCCACCATTGCCAAGCTGCTCACCCTGGACCCTCACACTATCCATGAAGCCAGTCCATCCACACTTCCACCTACCACCAGCACTTCCCCACTCCGGGAGGAGACAAAGGAGTGGCATCAACAGCTACACGTAGGCACTGATGATACCCCTACACATCACAGGGCAGGGGTACACAGGGTGGTGCAGGAGTACGAACAGGTTTTCAGTAAGCACCCCCTAGACTTTGGGCAGATCAAGGGGGTCCAACACCACATTCCCACAGGTGAACATCCCCCTATCAAGGAGAGGTATAGACCTATTCCCCCTGCACATTACCAGTGTGCCAAAGATATGTTGAGGAATATGAAGGAGGCAGGGGTTATTCGGGACAGCTGTAGTCCCTGGGCCGCTCCGTTGGTACTGGTTAAGAAGAAGGATGGTACCATGCGGATGTGTGTGGACTACCGGAAGATCAACCAGATAACCCATAAAGATGCCTATCCATTACCTCGTATTGAAGAGTCTTTGGCTGCACTGAGAACTGCAAACTACTTCTCGACCCTTGACCTCACCAGCGGATACTGGCAAGTGGCCGTGGCCCCCGAGGACCGGGAGAAGACCGCCTTCACCACCCCGATGGGGCTCTGCGAATTCAATAGCATGCCGTTTGGGCTGTGCAATGCCCCCGGGACCTTCCAACGGTTGATGGAGTGCTGTCTGGGACATTTAAACTTCGAGACCGTCCTGCTGTATTTGGATGATGTGATTGTTTATTCCCAGACGTATGAAGCCCATCTGGAGCACCTGGCCGAGGTGTTCGCGTCCCTTGCCAAGTTCGGGATGAAGTTGAAGCCCTCAAAATGCCATCTGTTGAAACCCAGGGTGCAGTATCTAGGGCATGTGGTGAGTGCGGATGGTGTCGCCCCTGACCCTGAGAAGATCACTGCCATCCAGAGCTGGCCGAGACCAACTACAGTGAGGGAAGTAAGGCAGTTTCTGGGTCTGGTGGGGTACTATCGGCGCTTTATAAAGGGGTACACGAAGATGGCTGCCCCCATGCAAGATCTCCTCATGGGACAGACCAAAGGTGGTAGATCCATTGGAGCCCCACTGTCGTGGGAGGACAAGCATGAGGAGTCCTTTTGTCAGTTGAAGGCGGCCTTGACCGGAGAAGAGGTCCTGGCGTACCCTGAATATGGGCGCCCGTTCATCCTCCACACGGACGCCAGTAACGTGGGGCTAGGAGCGGTCCTATCCCAGGTCCAGGA
Source organism: Anomaloglossus baeobatrachus (assembly GCF_048569485.1). Classification (NCBI taxonomy): domain Eukaryota; kingdom Metazoa; phylum Chordata; class Amphibia; order Anura; family Aromobatidae; genus Anomaloglossus; species Anomaloglossus baeobatrachus. Next base: position 104,364 of record NW_027442351.1, read on the forward strand.
TGGAAAGGAGAAGGTGATTGCCTACGCCAGCCGAAAACTCCGGCCGACCGAAAGGAACCCTGAGAACTATAGCTCCTTCAAGCTCGAGCTATTGGCGTTGGTGTGGGCTATCACGGAGCGGTTCCGCCACTATTTGGCGGCGGCAAAATTCACCGCGTTTACGGACAACAATCCGCTGACTCACCTAAACACGGCCAAGTTGGGCGCGCTGGAGCAGCGGTGGGTAGCCCGGCTAGCCAACTATGATTTCACCATAAAGTACCGAGCTGGTCGTGTCAACATAAATGCTGATGCACTCTCCCAGATGCCCCATTTGTCAGAAGAGGGGTGCGAGGACGACGACCTCGAGGAGATCGAGTTGCCTGCGTTTCACCAGCCGCCTACTGAGAGGGTACAAGTATGTCAGCAAAGGGTGGATCTGGACCCGCGGCCCAGTCAAGAGTGGCAGGACGCCCAGGACCAAGCACCGGCTGTCCGCCTTGTCAAGACTCTGGTGGAACAAGGTGCTATGGGAATAGACCCTGCCGCTCCAGCCGAAGCCCAACGCTTGTGGAAAGAACGGAAACGGCTTTACCTACACCAAGGGAGGCTGTACCGTGAGCTGATCAACCCGAAGACCCATGAGAAAATATGCCAGTTAATCGTTCCTCAAGCTGATGTCGCTACTGTACTGCGGGCATACCATGATGGTGCTGGCCACTTCGGGTGGAAGAAGCTGGAGATGCTGTTGAGGGAGCGGTTCTATTGGAGTGGGATGCGTGAATCGGTGGAAGCCTGGTGCCGAGAGTGCGGTCCTTGTACGCTGAGGAGAAAGGACGAGACTAGCCAGAGGGCACCGTTACATCCCATAGTCACCCATCAGCCGCTGGAGCTGGTCGCCCTAGACCATGTCAAGCTTACCCCTAGCCGAAGTGGGTACACCTACGCATTGACCATGGTAGACCACTACTCAAGATTTATGGTGGTAGTCCCCGTTAAGGACCTGACTGGTCGAACCGCTGCTCGAGCGTTCCAGGCTTATTTTTGCCGACCCCATGGGTACCCCGAGAAGGTACTGACTGACCAAGGCCCGGCTTTTGAAGCAGAAGTGTTTCACGAATTCTGTCAGTTGTACGGCTGCAAGAAGATCCGGACCACTCCATACCACGCCCAAACCAACGGCATGTGCGAGAAAATGAATCACTTGGTCCTGGGGCTCCTCAAGACGCTGCCGCTGGAAGAACGGAACATGTGGCCGGAAAAGTTGCCCGACTTGGTCGACATGTACAATAATATCCCGTCCAGCTCGACGAAGTGCACCCCAGCGTATCTGATGAGGGCTCGGCCTGGCCGCCTGCCGGTGGATCTGGAGATGGGGTTGGAGGCCCCGGAAGCACTCCCTTCAACGGCAGAGTGGGAAAGTCGGAGGAGGGCACAGTACCGGCAAATCCAGGAGTATGTGGAGAAAAACCTCAGTTGAAGTCGAGAACAGCAAGAGCACCGGTTCAATCAGAAGGCGCCCGCAGGTCCTTTCCAGCCAGGAGATGTGGTGCTGAAACGGAAGAGAAAAGCCCACAAGCTGGATGATCAGTGGGAGCAAGTCCCTTACGTCATACAACCCACAGAATGGGGAGATGGGAAGACCTATCAGATCAGTCGTGACCAAGGGGGCACCCTGGCCACAGTTTCCCGGGACCATCTAAAAAAATGCCCCCCAGCGTTGAAGGCAGAGGCTGAAGTACCGGTTCCTCCACCCGTGGAGAAGGCAGCAGAGGTAATCCACACTGTAATGGGTGACTTCCCAGCAAACTGGCCTACACAGAACGGCGCGGTGATACTTCCAGTGATACTGTTCCCACAACCCGTGGATGAAGAAGTAGTGGAAGCGGTTAACCGTGAGCCAGAACCAGTGCCAGTGCCCAGGGATGAACCTGTACCCAGCCCCCCTACACCTCCGCCTGCTCCACACTATAGCAGGGAGGAGGAACCGCTTGTTACCTCTACCCCACTGTCTAGCAACACTGACACCGGGCCCCGAAGGTCCACCCGTTCTAACCTAGGTAGACCCCCACTTAGGTACAGGGAGACCGTTCTATGAGTAAAAGGGGTCCGCAAATGTGAAGGAGTTGTTGTTTGTTTGAAAGTTCTACTGAAGTTGAAAATGATAAGTGAAAATGATCCGAAGTTCACCTGATTCACCGTGTGATTTGCAACCGGCTGGAGCCGGCACCGTTGTCCCTGTGGGGACCGTTTAAAATGCATGGGAACTATCCATGGACAAGCCCGTGAACTTGCAGGGCAACCACAGACGTTAGTGGCTTGTAAATATGTTGGTTACCGTTACCGTTTTCCGCAGTGCCGCCTCCGGAGAGGCAGGTTGGAGGGAGGGCCCTGAGCAGAGCAGGCCAGGGCCCAGCCACCAAAGGAACCGGTGGCTACCCTCTGGAGGGAAAGGACAGATCCCGCTCGGGTACCGTGTGCTGGACTGTGGGTCAAGGGGTGCTGCCTGGGTTTTAGGGGCAGCATCAGGGCCAGGTTACTTGGGTGGGAGAGAGCGGAAACCGTGACCGTAAACCGTTGCAACGTTAAAAGTAAATGTGCCTCCCGTCTTGGGAAGAAGTTATTAAAAATGTTATTTATGTTTGTTTAACCCTGTTATCCCCTTTTTACAGAAAAATAAAACCGGTGTAAGACGGCAGCCCGCGGACGGTCTGCATTTTGCTAAGGGGGAATGTATCGCCCTGGGCAAGCCAGGGGTCACAGGTCACAACACCACCACACCCCACACCCCAGGTAGGCACACCTAAGCTGAACCAAAAATCCTTGTTGCCTTCCTCCAGGAGTCTGATGATGCACACCAGGGGGTGGGCCAGGCGGTTGGCTCCGCCCACCGATGAGCTCACAACTCTGGAGGTGGGAAAACCAGGCAGTTTAGCCCGGGTAGGGCAAGAGTGAACAACGGAGTTGAGTGAGGAGCAGATAAGAGAAGTGAAAGTGAAGGAAAGAAAAGTTGAAAAGGAGGAAAGCAAGAAGTGGTGACAGAGCAGAGAGTGTGCAAAGCCTGAGAGCCCAGCTTTGTGTAGGGCCAGAACAGCAAGGTCAGCGACGGCGGTGACTGTCCGGAGGGGGACCATTTGGAAGTTCCTGGAAGGACCCCGTTGGCTGTGTGCCCGGTGGTCTGGAGCAGTGTTCCGAAGGACAGTCAGCACCAGGGCAGGGGCCTCTCGGACCCCGGAAAGGCTAGGAGTCGCCCAATTTGCCGAATCCGTCAGTGAAGGGGACGTAGATTCCCCCAACAACCAAGTCCCGATTGAAGGCAACAGCCCAACCCGTAGAACAGAGGCACCGCCACCGCCAGGGCACCAGTCTCTGAGGGCCAGCGCCTGCGGGCAAAGTGTAGTGCTCCTCCGGCCCAGCTTGAAGCCGGGGAGCGGGTTACCGGTGGGGACCCATCGCAACCAACCGTACATACAGGTGCAAGGAAGAGGGACATTACCGTCACCTACCGGGGAAGCGAAGCAGCCGTCTGTGGGACCGTCCTACCAGCCGTTTGGTTTACCGTACAAACTGTGTCCACGTCTCAGGCTGAGTGAGTACCACAGTGCCGCAAGGCACAGCGCTGTCCCCGCGTCCCTGCGCCCACCAAGCCCTGCACCTCCCAAGCCATCACCGGGCCCCGGGATCACCAACCCCTACCCACGGAGGGGCAACACAACACCTGGCTGCTCCCCATCACCATCCCCGGGATCCCCGCATTAAGCAGCGGTGGTGCTACACATCACCACAACCGTGGGTGGCGTCACGGACATTATCCCAACATCCCAAACCCCCCTTTCACTCACGGGCGAGGAGTGCCGCTCGAGAAAAACCCCCGGGATCCGGCCTACGGCTCGAGCCACCACTGAGCAGCTGCCGGACCCGAGCAGAAGGGGTGAGCGTGGTGTGCTGACACCCTCCTCCCCGCCCGCGACATATATACCCCCCCACTTTTTGATTCGAGTGTCCGCGTGGACCCCACGGGTCCAGAGACCCCTCGAGCCACCGCGACTCCGGATCCAAGTGGCTCGGCTGCTGCTACGTAGCGGTACACACTTATATAGTGCTGGGCATCCCACCTAGTCTAATAGTATGGGCATCATCAATAGGCTGTAAGCCACGCACTGTGCACCTACATATGTAAACAGCAGTCTATACAAGCCATTTGTGTGCAATTTTATCCAGAAGCAACCCCCACCTCCATGCATTGGCAGTGTGTGTGGTTACTTTATTAGTGTTTTGCACCTGTGATATCTATATCTTAATTGGGGGCTTTGCTGCATCCTGTCAGTACATTAAATCCTTTGGCCTGGGAAGGTTAAAACTGTTGCCCTCTTGTTTCTGTAAGTAATTGTTGAATTTTTGGGGGAAATTATATTCCTCTTTTTGTTGCTTTTTTTTTGATAAATACCGTATTTTTCGCTTTGTAAGACACACTTGTAGAGCCCCACGGGGCAGGTGTTTTAACCTACTCTCAGCCGGGCTGGGGGTGCAGATCCTCTGCGTCGTGACGGGGGCCTTGGCCTGGTTCCGTTGCCCCAAGGCGTTCAGGAAGGGAAAGATGGCGGTGGACAGGAGGCAGTAATGGAGGATGGGGGTGGTAGTGACTGTTAGGAAAGTCTTTTTAGGATGATCGTGACGCCACCTGTGGTACGCGGCCAGGGATGGGCCACCGCTCCAGGATCTGTCACTGGGGCAGATGTTGGGGTCCAGCCGGGATGGTGTCGCTGTCCACAGGCGGAGCAGGATTACCCTGGGGAGGATGGCGGGGTGGTGTTAGTCCCCGTTGGTGCCGCAGCGCTGGGCAACGACGCCGAAAAAGGAGAGGCAGAGACAGGGGCTGCAGTTTCAGGTCTTTTTACTCACAAGTCTTTCAGATGCTACCCAGGGTACTGTTCTCTGCCACGATGGGCTCCAGCCGATCCTGGATCCGTGAAAGGTCAGGTCCGGTGTGTGTGTGTCAGCCTGTGAGCCCTTTCCTCCTTTGATGCGCTAAGTATTGGACCCCCTTGGCATGAAGCCCTTGAGGGATCCGGTGTCAGTAAAGTGTCCCATTCTGTATGCTGATAGCATGGTTCCGTTATGGGGCCGGTCCTCAACCCCAGATCCTATATGCTATTTGCTGCAGAACTCGTGGGACGGGTCCAGTAACTGTTCTAGCCATTCCCCGTGACCCTTGCAGAGTTGGTAGGCAACGTGAAGTATGCCTGCCCTAGGATTCTGTATCCCGACAGCACCGGTCCTGTGGAAGCAGCTTCCCTGCTTCTCCCCAGCGACTGTGTTGAACGCCTTGGCCCACAGAGCCGCTTGTGTCACATCCACTCTGCTCTGTGTCTGAAGCTGTTCTACTCTCTGGTTGTTGTGTTGTGTGTTCCAAGCTATTGCCCCCAGTCGCTGCCACCGGCTGGTTCACTACTCTCACTAGGTCAACCTGCTCTTCCCACTGTGTGCTCCTGACTCTCCCTGATGGTTGCTTCTCCCTGTCCCTGAGTCCCCAGTCCAGTGGATCTGGGGAGCGCCTGGTGCGGTGGCGTCCTGTAAACCCACTGCTGTAGTAACCCTCTACTGTGATCCCACCCTGGCCTGGTCCCCATTGGGGAGGACAACCCAGTGTTACTGTATGTTTGTGTGGGTGAAAACCGGTACTGACCTTCCCAGAACCCAAGAAAAGTACTACACCCTAATGCGGGTGCAGTACCCTGTGGCGCCACACACTTTTTTCCCCAAAACTAGGGATAAAATGGGGGTGCGTCTTCCAAAATGGATATGGCTTACTGGCATGGCAATGATCGAGTGGCGTCATAGGAGATAAGCTCTCAGGACGCAATTAGGGGTATTGCAGCAGGCGGCATTGATCTGCAGGTGGGTGGGCTACAACGGTTTCTCGGCGGCGGGTGTGTTGATCTACGGGTGGTCTGCGAGGCTGTCTTGCTGGCAAGTGCATTGAGCTGACTCCCTGCTCAATTGAATCGCCCTCGGTTGACGTGATGAACTGCAAGAAAATGGCCGTGGAGGCGGCGCGTGCTCAGATAGGACTCCGCAGCCATTTTCTTGAAGTCCATCTTGTCAACCGCGGGTGATTCAATGGAGCCAGCAGTGAGCTCAAAGCGCCTGCCACCGAGACACCCTCACAGTCCGCCCAACCGCTAATCAATGCACCCGCCACCGAGAGACCCTGTGCTGTGACACCTCCACAGACTGCCCACCTGCAGATCAATGGCGCCCACCACGACACCCCTGAGCGTGTCCTGTAATCTGCCTCCAATGACCCAGCTCCACCACCGTCGCCCTGGTAATTCATACCCGGGTTATACAATTGTGCCCGCCACTACCCCCCGAGCCCGCAGTATCGCTGACCCTCCTGAACTTCAGCATCGCCTACCCAGCCTTCTGTGATCTTCCTGAGCCGCTCCACCACCGCTTGTCCCCCTTGGTGAGCATTGGGATTAAGACGCACTAGGATTATAAGACGGACCCTCATTTCAACATTAAAAATTATTTTTTCCTATATTCCTCCTCTAAATTTGGGGTGCGTCTTATAATACAGTGCGTCTTATGAAACGAAAACTATGGTACTTGGGGAAATGTTAACTCTAAAGGAAGCAGATAGTAATTACCCGGTCATCCATGCAATCGGCAACCGTCCACTGTGCAAGAACTTCACCAATTAGAAAACTCATATTTACCTGTTAATATGTCGATTCCACAGCCCCAAAAAATTCTTAAAGGTGTTGTCCACTACTCAGACAACCCTTCTCAACCCTATATGTGCGCCATTACAATAATAACACTTATACTCACCCCTAATGCCAGGGCCATTCCAGTAAAGTCTCAGGACTCGCGATGGGATAAGTAGGTTATCACGACACTCAGATGCATGAAATATGGCATTTATTGAAACAAAAGCTGCAGTATATGTGTATAGGTAAAGAGGCCAACATTTTGGTACACAAACCTTGTTCATGGCCTAGAAAATAGAAAGAGCCTCCAGTTCCTGTAAATTCTTTGGCTTTCGTGCATGAACTGCGTGCTTGAGTTCTCCCCAGAGTGGCTCACTGATGCGGTCAGGAGACTGAGATGCCACTCCAGAACCTTCACTTTGTTCTGCTGTAGACAATGACAGGTCAACTTGGCCTTGTGTTTTGGATCGTTGTCATGTTGGAACGTCCAAGTACCTCCCATGCGCAGCTTCCGGGCTGATGAGAGCAAATTTGTCGCCAGTATTTGCTGATAACGTGCTGCATTCATCTTTCCTTCATCTTTGGTTAAGTTTCCTGTTCCTTTGTAGCTCACACATCCCCACATCATCAGCGATCCACCTCCGTGCTTTACAGTAGAAATGGTGTTCCTTTCGTCATAGGCCTTGTTGACACCTCTCCAAATGTAAAGCCTGCTTTACACGTTGCAATTAGTTGTACAATCGCATTTGCGATGTGACACGCCCAGGTTGCATACGGGATCCTATGAGATTGCACGTAGGTCGTTCATTTGCTGTCACACGTGCGTTAGTAGTCTATGTTAAATTGATCAATTTTGTGTGCGATACTTTAGATCATGTGTTCTGTGACGTATGCATTGGGCACCTTTTTTTTTTTTATTTATTGACTTGACAAGCGTGTGTAATGTGTAGGGATGCGTTTTTACTATGTCATCTGCCATTCAGCTCTGCTACATGGCCGCTGACAGCAGACACAGACAGCCATGCAGCAGAGCTGAATGGCAGATGACAGCAGACACAGACAGAGCCGCACTGTCAGAATGAACTCGGGTGAACTTCACCCGACTTCATTGTCATGCTGCGGCTCTGTCTGTGTCGCGTCCTGATTAGCGGTCACCCCTGAAGGACTCACCGGTGACCGCTAAACTCCTGAGTAACTGAATTGAGAGGCCCTCTCTCATATACTCACCGATCCCCGATCCCCGGCGCTGCACGGCGTTCACACTGCTCCGGCGGCTTTTACTATTTTGAAAAAGCCGGCCGCCCATTAAACAATCTCGTATTCCCTGCTTTCCCCGCCCACCGGCGCCTATGATTGGTTACAGTGAGACACGCCCCCATGCTGAGTGACAGGTGTCACACTGCACCCAATCACAGCAGCCGGTGGGCGTGTCTATACTGTGTAGTGAAATAAATAATTAAATAATTAAAAAAAACGGCGTGCAGTCCCCCCCCCCAATTTTAAAACCAGCCAGATAAAGCCATACGGCTGAAGGCTGGTATTCTCAGGATGGGGAGCTCCACGTTATGGGGAGCCCCCCCAGCCTAACAATATCAGCCAACAGCCGCCCAGAATTGTCGCATACATTAGATGCGACAGTTCTGGGACTGTACCCGGCTCTTCCCGATTTGCCCTGGTGCGTTGGCAAATCGGGGTAATAAGGAGTTTTTGGAAGCCCATAGCTGACAATAAGTCCTAGATTAATCATGTCAGGCGTCTATGAGACACCCTCCATGATTAATCTGTAAATTACAGTAAATAAACACACACACACCCGAAAAAATCCTTTATTAGAAATAAAAAACACAAACATATACCCTGGTTAACCACTTTAATCAGCCCAAAAAAGCCCTCCATGTCCGGCGTAATCCAGGATGGTCCAGCGTCGCTTCCAGCGCTGCTGCATGGAGTTGACCGGAGCTGCAGAATACACAGCCGCTCCGGTCACTTCCACACAGCAACTGAAGACAGCCGCGCGATCGGCTGAGCTGTCACTGAGGTTACCCGCTGTCACTGGATCCAGTGGTGGCCGCGGGTAACCTCAGTGACAGCTCAGCTGATCGCGCTACTCACCGCCGCTCCTCTCACCTCCACGCAGCAACTGAGGTGAGTAGCGCGATCAGCTGAGCTGTCACTGAGGTTACCCGCGGCCACCGCTGGATCCAGTGACAGCAGGTAACCTCAATGACAGCTCAGCTGATCGCACGGCTGTCTTCAGTTGCTGTGTGGAGGTGACAGGAGCGGCGGTGTCTTCTGCAGCTCCGGTCACCTCCATGCAGCAGCGTTGGAAGCGACGCTGGAGCATCCTGGATTACGCCGGACATGGAGGGCTTTTTTGGGGCTGATTAAAGTGGTTAACCAGGGCATATGTTTGTGTTTTTTATTTCTAATAAAGGATTTTTTCGGGTGTGTGTGTGTTTATTTACTGTAATTTACAGATTAATCATGGAGGGTGTCTCATAGACGCCTGACATGATTAATCTAGGACTTATTGTCAGCTATGGGCTGCCAATAACTCCTTATTACCGCGATTTGCCAACGCACCAGGGCAAATCGGGAAGAGCCGGGTACAGTCCCAGAACTGTCGCATCTAATGTATGCGGCAATTCTGGGCGGCCATTGGCTGATATTGTTAGGCTGGGGGGCTTCCCATAACGTGGCGCTCCCCATCCTGAGAATACCAGCCTTCAGCCGTATGGCTTTATCTGGCTGGTTTTAAAATTGGGGGGGACCGCACGCCGTTTTTTTTAATAATTTCATTATTTATTTCACTACACAGTATAGACACGCCCACCGGCTGCTGTGATTGGGTGCAGTGTGACACCTGTCACTCAGCGTGGGGGCGTGTCTCACTGTAACCAATCATAGGCGCCGGTGGGCGGGGATAGCAGGGAATACGAGATTGTTTAATGGGCGGCCGACTTTTTCAAAACAGTAAAAGCCGCTGGAGCAGTGTGAACGCCGTGCAGCGCCAGGGATCGGTGAGTATATGAGAGGGGGATAGACTGACATGGACAGAGAGTGAGGGACAGAGATAGTGACCGACTGACAGAGATTAGTGAATGACAGACATTGTGAGGCGCTTCAGAACGCAGCTTTTCAGCTGCGCTGTGAAGCGGACCTTTTTTAAGCTGCGGTGCAGAGCGCACACCTGCGCACATAGCCTCAGACATCAAAATCGTATGAGGGATGTCACACGTTACAATTCACTAGGTTCGTGCAACAAAACGCTCAATTCTAGACAAAGATACGATGTGTTTGCGATCAACAGTTTTGCGTTCAATCCTGATCGCATGTAGATGTCACACGCAGATACCTCACAAACGATGCCCGATGTGCGTCACTTACAACTTGACCCTAACGACGGCTTGTGAGATATATTGAAGCGTGTGTAGCGGGCTTAACGTTTATGGTTTTGGTGAAAAAGTTCAATTTTTGTCTCATCACTCCAAATTACCTTGTTCCAGAAGTAAATTTTCTTGTTCCAGAAGTTTGGAGGCTTGTCTCTGAGCTGTTTGGCATAATGTAGGTGGATACTTTGTTGTATTTGCACAGTAATGGCTTTCTTCTGGTGATTCCACCATGCAGCCCTTTTTCTTCAAGTGCACCACACCGCTAGTTTTCAGTGAGTCCTGTATTTCAACTAATGTTATTTGTGGGTTCTTGTTATGATTCAGTGACCGAAAAGGATCCGAAAAAGGACAAAAACTAGGAAACCCAGAATGTTACAAGAGTGGTTGGAATCTCAGCAAACTGCAGACGTAACACTAACACACAACTAGAAGTAGCCTTAGGACGTGCCTACGATGACCTTCTCGCCTTGACACAGCCGGAGAACTAATTATTTCTACAGAGAGAAATACAGGAAAGGCTAATTTGCCTCGGAGCAGTTCCCAAAGATATAGATAGCCTCTCACATATATAGATAACTGTGATGTAAGAAAACACTATACACAGGAAAACAGATTCAGCAAAGATGAGGCCCAAAATCTCTAAATAGGAAAGGACAGAAAAGCACACTGCCTGCAGCCGTGCAATACCCTAGAAAAAAAAACAACACGCCTGATATGGAAAAATACTGAGCCCACATGGACTCTCCCCCACTATATCAGTACTTCGGTATTACTGGGATCCAAACAAAACGCATATAGTGGAGGAACTGAAATTAGTACCAAGCATGACAAAACAAAATACATAGCAGAATATGGAGCAAAGTACACAGACATTCCCAGCAGGGAATGATCCAACTCCTCCCAGAACTCCACACAGGGAAAATAGAAAATAAGACTTAGTACCTAAACAGAAAAAACAACAAGAAGGTAGAAAACACCAGGAGAGGTACAAAGACCAAACTTATCTGAAAGGAGTTCTGGTAGACACAGAAGCAAGGGCTGGCTTCAGAATGTCCTTAGCACAGAGGAAACAACATTGAGCACCGGCCAGGAACAAGAGAACACTACTCAGTTATATAGGCCCTGTCAGAATAACCTGATTGCCAATCATCCCCAGCTGTCTGGTTTCTATTCAGCAAGCAAACTTCACTACCAGCACTGACCACAAGAAGGAGCCCCAAACTGGAACCTAGTCCAAATGTATTCACAACAGGTTCTTCTTTGTATCCAGAACAATTTTCCTGGCAGTTGTGGCTGAAATTTTTGCTAGTTTACCTGATCATGGTTTGGTTTTTACAGAGCCCCTGATTTTCCATTTGATAATCACAGTGTGAACACTGCTGACTGGCATTATCTTTTTGTATCCCTTTCCAGTTTTATACTGTTCAACTATCTTGTCCCAAATATTCGTTGATAATTATTTTGCTTTCCCCATGACTCATAATCCAGCAATCACAGTGGCTGGATGAAAGATGGAAGAGTCTGTCTGGATTCCAGAAACTCACTCAGCTTTTATACACACACTGATTACAACCAAACAGGTCACAGGTGAGGATGTTACCTTTATTAGCCATTCAAACCCATTTGTGTCATCTTCTGCCCATGTTATCAGGCCAAAATCACCAGGGTGTGTGAACTTTTCATCAGGGTCATTTGGATGTTTTTTGGTTGTCATTTTGATTTAAAAAGAGAAAACACAGTAGTTTGACAATAAATGGCTTCACCCAACCACTAACCATTAGTGGGAAAAATGTTTTTGTGCTATCATTCATATTCTCTGTAAAAAGGACAAGAAAGCAAAAAATCTGCCGTGGTATGTAAACTTTTGAGAACAACTGTAATAGCATGATTAAAATTAAAACAAATATAGCAATAAAGAAATAAAAACATGATTCTTATTGTCATCATATAACAAATTATATATGTACACAATATATAATTCATCAAAATAAAGCAAGTAGTTTAGTAATTAAAATATGCTGCTTGAGTATCTGAGATCAAAAGATTGAAGATAGGAAAAAGTTATTTTTCTAGAAAAAAAATATAAAAAAATTGATGAAATAAAAAATGCGAAAGAAAGAAAAATGTGGAAAAAAATTAAGTATCAAATGGCATAAATGAAAAAATGAGAGAAATGAAAAAAGAGAAAAAATAAAAAAATTAATGAAATGAAAAAAGGAGGGATAAAACAAAATTAGAAAAATGAAAAAATGGAAGAATGAAAGAACAAGAAGAAGAAATGAAAATAAGACAAGTGAGATCAAAATGAAAAAAAATTGAAAATAGAAAAAAAATGATATGAGTTGAAAAAAACCCCCAAAAAAACAAAAATAAAATAAGCAACAGAGAAAATAACATGGAAGTATAAGGGAGATGAATGGAGGAAATTCCAGGACTCGCGTGACATCACTGCAGCCAATCAATGCTGGCTTCTGTAATGCAAAGTATGGGTTAAGTACCAAGCAAAGGTGAAAGGTAAGGGAAGGGAAACCCTGCGTCTAGGGAAGGGGAAGATGGTGACCACTGACCAAACCTACCACTGGCTCCTTGGGTCCCTCAACACCCTAGATAGGTTCTGCAGCTATGCGCTGAGCTGGATACCTGACCCTAAGATGACCCTAGAGCTGGGCCCTAGAGAAGAAATGGGTGGGATGAGCTCTTCATTAACCCCACTAAACAACTATAGAAGACACACGGAGCACACATAGGGTGAAAGCCCATGAGCAACTTATCTACAGATGCCTCAGGAAGAAGTTCAGCAAATAACAGCAACCATCCCACAGATTCCACCTGCTTGCATCCAGAGCTTGTGAAGGAACTAGATATCACCAGCACAAGGCCAAGGAAAATGAGAGAATTTAAACCCAAGGGGAATTGTAGATGATCAGCGAGTGTAAAGGGTGCTTTACACGCTGCGACATCGCTAGCTTGTTAGCGATGTGACACGCCAGATCGCAGATGTGAGCTGCCGAGATCGCACATAGGTCGTTTCTATAGCGCCGGTCACATGTGCGATGTCGGTAGATCGCATCTGCGATCTGGCGTGTCACATCGCTAACGAGATCATTAGCGATGTCGCAGCGTTTAAAGCACCCTTAAGTGTTATTATTTTAATAGGGTCAGTCATATGGAATGAGAAATGGTCGTCCATGTAGTAGACAATCACTTTAATATTTATGTAAAAAATGATTTATTTTTTTCCAAAAATTTTATTTAAGAAGTTTCAAAAATTTAGTTTAATAACAATTTTTCCCTTTCTAACCTGCTCTTCACAAGGATCGCGCAAATGGAGAAGTGTTGACTTTGCAGGGAGAGGAAAGTGATCTCCTGGTAAGACATATGGTCAGGAACCATTCGTCAAAAGCTACACTGATTAGGGAACATTTTCCTGTAATATGGTAATTCCACTGCCCAATACATTTCTGAACAATTTTGGAAAATATTTCTAAAAAAATGTATTTCACTTATGAAGTTTAAAGTAGTTTGGTCGGTTAATGTTCAACAATTTTGCCCTGCATGGCTTTTTTATTCAATAAATTAGTGAACCAGGAAAAGAGTCGGGGAGTGTTTTTTAAAACAATGTGTTTTTTTCTTTTCACTTTTTGAGTTAGTAATGGAATTGTCTGATAGACGCCTATCCATTACTAACCCCTGGGTTTGATGACAGCTATGTTTTTGGACACCGCTGACATCAACTCTAAAAAACATTACCCTAATTGCACCAGGAAAATCTGTGGCGCCCCTGAGGCTTCCATCGCCACAGAGACATTGCACCCCATCCAGAGGTGTGATGTCCCATCCTGGGTAGGGAAAGAGGTACATGCCAGTTCCCAGGTAAACCTGCACTGCACCCATTGGTAGGCACACACAGGGACAGGGGACTGTGGCAGCAACCCTCGTGGCTGGCTCGCCTTGGAGGGCCGGTAAGTCCCATCCCCTATCCGATTGGGTGTTAGCTTAGCAACTGGGGAGGTGGGAGGAGCCACCAGAGAGCAGACAGAGAAAGGAAGGTCAAGTTTGGGCAGTCTGAGAGAGAGGGGAGAAGGAGGACGAGGTCTGCGGGAGGCATAGGAGAAGGAGAGAGAGAAAGAAAGCTCTAGTCAGTCAGGAGCTAAGGAGAAGAAAGTGACGCTTCCTGGTGAAGACCCTGGGACTCAGAGGGTCCAGGTGACACCAAGCAGGGAACGAAAGGATTCCAGGGCCACAGATAGCTTTTGAGCTGGTGGCCTGTTCCACAGGAACATCGGTGGAGGGATCAAGCTGCATCCAGGGGACGGTTCCTAGTCACTGGAGGAGGCGAAGTCAACTCCAAAGGTAACAACCGAGGTCCTGGGAAGCTGCATGCTCCCCGGACCACAGCCCACAGCAGAACCTCTAGAAAAGGGGCAAATAGCCGACAGGCGAGCTCCCAGCCCAGAGGCTGCAGTGGAGGCCGAGCCACGTTCAGCCAACAAGGGCAAGGCTTGAGAAGTCAGCTGAGAAAGGAACACATAGAGGGGTGCACTGGCATTTACCCCCAGATCTACCCGGGATTGGCGGAGGTCCCTGACAGGGGATTCCAGCACACCAGTGGGCAACCGGACAGCTGCCGTGTCAGATAACTAACTGAGTAAACATCTTGAAACTGCAGTCCCTGGTGTTGCTTCTGTTATTTCATCTGCATAGACTTCCATCACACCATAGACTCCTACGAGCACCACTGTGCCCCGGGGTACCGCTCCACCTGTGGGGAGCAGGACCACCCAAGCTGCCCTATCTCCAGCCCTGGAGGCCTCATACAGCAGCAGCGGCTTAATAGCCGCAAACCACAGGTGGCGTCACGACAATTATAAACTCTAACAATCACCCCCACTGAAGCCACTGTAATTGTCACCCACCAGGGTCACGGAGTCAGGCCCCGCCACCACTGACGACCCCCGGACTTGTCCGGCCCGGCACCGGGTGTCCCATAGCCCTGGGGTGGGTGAGTCAACTTTGGCGTCATGAACAGGATTTCATGCCCGATCCCACCGGGTACTGTGCGCCTGAAGAATTGTGCTTAAAAGACTGTGTTATTGTGAAAACCGCAGTCATTACAGCTAGCAAAGCGCGCGAAGAAGGGGGGCGTGCCAGAAGAAAGGGTGCAAAAAGAAGCCCCGCCCCCTTGGTCTTGTCCAAGAAGCGCGAAGCGGTGCCCGCTATGGAAAGCGGAAGAAGAAGACATGGCGCCTAGAAAAGCTGGCTGGCAGAACGAGTCTAAATGCCAGACCAGACAAGTGCAAGAATGTACCTGATAGTAAGGGGAGTGATGCCGGCCATGATGGGCTGGGCGCCAGTCTGGCGCCAGATGCTGCTGCAGCCCCCGGCCCCGCCTCCAAGAATGGAAAGGGTGCAGCCGAGTGGCGTGGTCGAGCACCCGACCAGTGCAGCAGCGAGCATTCCCCAGGAAGGCAGCATGTCGGAGAAGCAGCGGCCAAGCACACCAGGGACCCGAGAGATGGACACCGAAATGCACCTGATCCGGGAAGAAATGGGATACCTCGCCCGGAGGCTGAGCGCGCTGCAGATGGAGGTGGACTGGCGGGGAGGAAACCGGACGGCACCTGAGTACGTGGGCCACAGGATGGAGGCCGCGGAGCAGTACCCGGGTGAGCAAAGCACTAATCTGACCCGTCCAGACCCCCGGCCCTACCAAGCGCCAGCGCCCAGCCCCTCCACAGCCCTGCTGGGCTTCCTCACCAGCCCCGCTGACACTCCAAGGGGCACCGGAACCCTTCCAGAGGGCCCCGAAGATGGCGCCTGGTGCGACTTGGGCCCTGAGCCGCTGGTGGGCCCCCTTCCGAGTCCCCCTGTTAGCCTCCTGGGAGCCACATCACCGGAAGTGAAATAGGACGCTGCGCCCATCGACAGCAGGAGACTGCAGCAGCCCCTGCGCCCCAAGGAGACCCAGATGGCCACTGAAGTGGCCTGCCAGAAAATGCTGGAGGAATACCAGCAGGAGCGGGAAAGACGGGAGGAGAGACGCCGTACGGAGGAGGCGTCCAACCTGGCTGCTAAGGCCCGGATCCAGCGGTTCCGCAAGGAACACCAGGGCCCAGTGCGGAGAGGCCAGGTGATTGAGTTTAAAATGAAGGAAGGTTGGGGGTTCATCAGTCCGGGCTAGGAAAGAACGTCTTTGTCGCGCGCCGCGACATAGAAGAGCACCTCACTAAAGGCCACCCAGGGCGTGATGTGAAGCCGGGTGATGTGCTGGAGTACACCAGGCTGATGGGGAGCCGTGGCTGGTATGCCCTGGGCGTCCATATCGTGCGGGAAGAAACATCCCTGGAGGAGCCAGAGTGGCGCCGTACCGCCGGTAACCCCTTGCAGGCCAGCAGCCCTGCGCCAGCCAGTAACCCTCTGCAACCCAGCAGCCCCACTTCGGCGAGCAGCCCCACTCCAACCCAGGCTGCAGCGCCCCGCAGCAGGCTGGCCACCAACACCCAGGAGACCCAAACCCTGATCTCCTCGGCCTACTTGTTGCCTGAGGCAATGCCGGAGTGGGACCCCCGCATCTATCCCCGCAAGTAAGAATGAAAAGGAAGAAGAACTGAACTGTAAATAGCCCTGTCTGCCCCTTACCCCTTTGTGAAGACGTCCCCTTTGTTTTGCCCTTACGTTCTTTTTGAAGATGACACCCTTTCCTGCCTTACTGCCCCCCTGTGCTTTTTGATGATGTCACCCCCCCTTGTTTATATGTTACCGGGCCACCGGACTGGAATGTGGTCCCCGGTGAATGTGAGTGTGTTATGTGTCCTGTGTTACCAGGCCACTGGACTTAGTGGCTGGTTCGTTTTCTTTGCAACCCCCCTAAGTTAAGAAAGTTAAAAGACGTTTTGGGCCACTGGACTGTGTGGTCAGAAGATCCCCATGTAAATAGTTGCACCTGTTGTGCCCCCTACCAGAATTATGGTAGAAGTGCCAAACCGTGCAATGGACTGGAAGTACACATTTGGAATTTTCTTTATAAGAATGTTTGCAACGTTAAAGAGAAAGCACCTCCCATAAAGGGAAGAAAATTTTTATTGTTTTAATGTTATGCATAACAAAAATGTTTTTGCAGTTTCCACCATTGTTTTGTTGTTTCAGCCCGAGGATGTGCTGGGATTCGCTGTGGGGGAGTGTGGCGCCCCTGAGGCTTCCGTCGCCACAGAGACATTGCACCCCATCCAGAGATGTGATGTCCCATCCTGGGTAGGGAAAGAGGTACATGCCAGTTCCCAGGTAAACCTGCACTGCACCCATTGGTAGGCACACACAGGGACAGGGGACTGTGGCAGCAACCCTCGTGGCTGGCTCGCCTCGGAGGGCCGGTAAGTCCCATCCCCTATCCGATTGGGTGTTAGCTTAGCAACTGGGGAG
This sequence comes from Anomaloglossus baeobatrachus, assembly GCF_048569485.1. Lineage (NCBI taxonomy): Eukaryota > Metazoa > Chordata > Amphibia > Anura > Aromobatidae > Anomaloglossus > Anomaloglossus baeobatrachus. Next base: position 121,870 of record NW_027442351.1, read on the forward strand.
GTGGGAGGAGCCACCAGAGAGCAGACAGAGAAAGGAAGGTCAAGTTTGGGCAGTCTGAGAGAGAGGGGAGAAGGAGGACGAGGTCTGCGGGAGACAGAGGAGAAGGAGAGAGAGAAAGAAAGCTCTAGTCAGTCAGGAGCTAAGGAGAAGAAAGTGACGCTTCCTGGTGAAGACCCTGGGACTCAGAGGGTCCAGGTGACACCAAGCAGGGAACGAAAGGATTCCAGGGCCACAGATAGCTTTTGAGCTGGTGGCCTGTTCCACAGGAACATCGGTGAAGGGATCAAGCTGCATCCAGGGGACGGTCCCTAGTCACTGGAGGAGGCGAAGTCAGCTCCAAAGGTTAACAACCGAGGTCCTGGGAAGCTGCATGCTCCCCGGACCACAGCCCACAGCAGAACCTCTAGAAAAGGGGCAAATAACCGACAGGCGAGCTCCCAGCCCAGAGGCTGCAGTGGAGGCTGAGCCAGGTTCAGCCAACAAGGGCAAGGCTTGAGAAGTCAGCTGAGAAAGGAACACATAGAGGGGTGCACTGGCATTTACCCCCAGATCTACCCTGGATCGGCGGAGGTCCCTGACAGGGGATTCCAGCACACCAGTGGGCAACCGGACAGCTGCCGTGTCAGATAACTAACTGAGTAAACATCTTGAAACTGCAGTCCCTGGTGTTGCTTCTGTTATTTCATCTGCATAGACTTCCATCACACCATAGACTCTTACGAGCACTAACTGTGCCCCGGGGTACCGCTCCACCTGTGGGGAGCAGGACCACCCAAGCTGCCCTATCACCAGCCCCGGAGGCCTCATACAGCAGCAGCGGCTTAATAGCCGCAAACCACAGGTGGCGTAACGACAATTATAAACTCCAACAATCACCCCCACTGAAGCCACTTTAATTGACACCCACCAGGGTCATGGAGTCGGGCCCCGCCACCACTGACGACCCCCGGACTAGTCCGGCCCGGCACCGGGTGTCCCATAGCCCTGGGGTGGGCGAGTCAAATCAGGATGAGCAGAGTCAAAGGGCCAGAATTGGGCCCTCTAATGGATGCGTCACTTCTTTGGGCGGTTGCAGACTGTTATTATTAGGCTGGGAAGGGCCCAATAACCATGGACCTTTCCAGCCTGATAATATCAGCCCCCAGCTGTCTGCTTTACCTTTTCTGGTTATTAAATATAGGGGGATTCCATGTCGGTGTTTTTTTCCAAGTATTTATTTATTAGGTTAAACCAGGCTAAACACCCTTTAGTGCCACATGAAAGTTGATAATGTGTCGGGGGTTGTGTCAATATATAGCTGCAGGATATCTATCTTCTATCTATCTAATATCTTTTTGTCACCTATCTATAGCTTTATATTCTTTTTTTTTCCTTTGAGATGTGTGTGAGAAAAAAAACAGATGGCATAAGGATGGTCCGTCTAGCGTCCATTTTTGTTCTCGCACCCATTGTCTTGCATTGGCAAGTCTTGTTCGAAATACATGACCGTGCACACCATGCTGCAGTTTCTTTCTTCAGTCCTATTTCAGCTGAAGAAAAACTTGCAAATGAACACTGCCTCATTAAATAACATTGTTGGGAGGGCAATGTGATTTTTTTTTTATCAGACTGCATTGGCTGTTTTTAATCGCAAGTGTGAGCGAGGCCTAAAGTTCAGTCTCTATTCCCAATGGATGATCCCATCATTCCACTAAAACTGCCCTAAGGCGGGCTTTGCACACTGCGACATCGCAGCCCGATGCTGCGATGCCGAGTGCGATAGTGCCCGCCCCCGTCACAGCAGCGATATGTGGTGATAGCTGGCGTAGCGAAAATTATCGCTACGCCAGCTTCACACACACACTCACCTGCCGTGCGACGTCCCTGTGGCCGGCGGCCCGCCTCCTTGTTAAGGGGGCGGGTCGTGCGGCGTCACTGTGACGTCACACGGCAGGCGGCCAATCGGAGCGGAGGGGCGGAGATGAGCAGGATGTAAACATCCTGCCCATCTCTTTCCTTCCGCATATCCTACGGAAGCCGCAGTGAGGCCGGTAGGAGATGTTCCTCGCTCCTGCGGCTTCACACACAGCGATGTGTGCTGCCGCAGGAGCGAGGAACAACATCGGACCGTCGCGTCAGCGTAATCATGGATTACGCCGACGCTGCACCGATGATACGATAACGACGCTTTTGCGCTCGTTAATCGTATCATCTAGGCTTTACACACTGCGATGTCGCATGCGATGCCGGAAGTGCGTCATTTTCAATTTGACCCCACCGACATCGCACCTGCGATGTCGCAGTGTGCAAAGCCCGCCTAACTAAAGTTATCAATGACTTACTAACCGCTATAGCCAAATGACACTACTCTGTCCTCCTCCTCCTGGACCTGTCTTCTACGTTTTACACAGTGGACCATTCCCTCTTGCTACAGATTCTCTCAGCTCTTGGTATCACAGACTTGGTCCTATCCTGGATCACTTCCTATCTAACAGACCGGACTTTCAGCATCTCCCACTCTCAAACTACCTCCTCATCTCGCCCCCTGTCTGTCGGTGATCCCAAGTGTTCAGTTCTTGGACCCCTCCTCTTTTGTATTCACACCTTTAGCCTGGGACAACTGATAGAGTCCCATGACTTCCAGTATCATCTTTATGCTGATGATATACAGATCTTCCTCTCTGGACCCGATATCACCTCCTTACTAACCAAAAGCCTCTGCTAGTTCATCCTCTTCTCTGCTCGATTTCTAAAACTGAACATAGACAAAACAGATTTCATTATCTTTCCCCCATCTAACTCTAGTGCATGCCATTATTATCTCCCGGCTCGAATACTGCAGCCTCCTGCACTTTGTCCTCCCTTCTAAAATTCTTGCACCCCTACAATCTATCCTAAACTCTGCAGCCTGATTAGTCCACCTCTCCCCTCGCTATTCCCCAGCCTTGCCACTATGCCAATCCCTTCACTGGCTTCCCATTGCCCAAAGACTCTGTTTCAAAACACTAATCATTATCTGCAAACCTATCCACAACCTATCTCCTCCATACATCTGTGACATAGTTTCCCATTACCTACCTGCACATAACCTTTGATCTTCACAAGATTTCCCTCTCTCCTACCCTCTTCTCTCCTTTACCCACAACCACATACAGTACTAGATTTCTCCTGTGTCTCCCCCATACTCTGGGACTCTCTATCACAATATATCAGACTCTCGCCTACCGTGGAAACCTTCAAAAGAAACTTGAAGACCCACCTCTTTCAACACTCCTACAACTTGCAATAACCCTCAGACCACTATACCACTACCCAACCAGCTGTCCCATCACCTCCTGTATCCTCACCCATCCCCTGTAGACTGTGAGCCCTCGTGGGCAGGGTCCTCTCACCTACTGTATCCTCACACATCCCCTGTAGACAGCGAGCCCTTGCGAGCAGGGCCCTCTCTCCTCTTGTATCCTCACCCATCCCCTGTAGACTGTGAGCCCTCGTGGGCAGAGTCCTCTCTCCTCCTTTATCCTCACCCATCCCCTGTAGACTGTGAGCCCTTGCGAGCAGGGTCCTCTCTCCTCCTGTATCCTCACCCATCCCCTGTAGATTGTGAGCCCTCGTGGGCAGGGTCCTCTCTCCTCTTGTATCCTCACCCATCCCCTGTAGACTGTGAGCCCTCGTGGGCAGGGTCCTCTCTCCTCCTTTATCCTCACCCATCCCCTGTAGACTGTGAGCCATTGTGGGCAGGGTCCTCTCTCCTCCTGTATCCTCACCCATCCCCTGTAGACTGTGAGCCCTTGCTGGCAGGGTCCTTTTTCCTGTACCGGTCTATGCCTTGTACTGTTCATGATTAATTTACTTGTCTATGTATGTTTCCCCCTTTTCACATGTAAAGCGCCATGGAATGAATGGCATAATAATAATAATAATAATAGTAATAATAATAATAATAATTATTATTATTATTAATTGTAGCACCCCTGAAGTATCAGGTGCCACAAAATGTAACCCGTTGAAACCCAAACCCCGGAATATCCGTGCCAGTCAACACACCAGCACCCTCAGGCCACATACACAACTCCAATTCCAGACTGGGAGACTGCCTAGCAACAGGTAAAATGGATGGGCACTTATTGGCTAGTTACCACCCAATCTGTAGGGAGAGACCCAGCGAGGGGGAGGGCCCAGTGGTCAGTTGGCGGGATGTGGAGGAAGACGTCAAGGAGTGTGGAGGAAGAAGTCAAGGAGAGGAGAGGTGGAAGTAGAGAGTTGAGAGTGAAAGTACAGAAAGAAAGAAAAAGACCTGCAGTGAGAACGGACTGCTGTAACAGGAGTGATGGACTGTGGAGTAAGGAACCAGGACTCCAGGAACTGTGGGTTACCTTTGGAAGTGTAATATTTCAGGAACCGTGGGATGCCTGTGGAAGTCTGGAACCAAGGCTCACAGGACTCAGCACAAGGCGGGGTGCAGACCCTAGGACAGCAGGACACTTTATGGTCAACTGTTAATTCTGCTATGTGAGGGAATCTCCAGGGTCCTTCACTAATCCAAAGAGTCTGAAGCATCAGCAGCAAATAGGGAACCGGGGATTGAACCCCTTAAATAGTCCAGGCTGCCTATAAAACTGAAACAGAGGGGCTCCTCAGAAGCTCTAGGCCACGGGAGCCCACCACCACCAAGTGTGCATGGAGGACAGCCAACCCAGGTCCCAGCTGGCACAAAGAACAAGGGGAGCGGGAACACCTGTAACTGGCACCAGAGTCTCCAGGTAGCAGCCTCAAGTAAAGGCAAGTTGAAACTGCAATACCAGTGTGGACTGTTTCCTTCTCGCCTCTGCACACATATACTGACTGTCCCCCACCATTGTCCCTTCATCATCCACTGCTGGGGCCTGTCCCTGCTTGCGGAGGGCCCAAAACACCTAAGCTGCACTACTCCATCAGCCCCAGCGGGACCCTGCAGCGGCGGCCTCAATAACCTGGCCGCACACCGCAAGTGGCATAGTCGAGAACTCTTTTATTGTTATTTCCTTTTTAATTTTCACCCACTTTTTATCGGACCGACCCCCAGGGTCATGGGACCGGGCCTCGGCCGCGACCAAGACTGTTTCCCCCTGCGCACCGCACGCCTGGGACCGAGTACCCAGTCGTAACTAGAGATGAGTGAGCACTACCATGCTCAGGAGTTTGGTACACGTCACACTGCTATAGTTGAGTGCTCGGTACCCGTAACTAGAGATAAGCGGGCACTACCATGCTCGTAACTAGTGATGAGTGCACATAGCCAGTTTCTGCTCCAAGAACTCATTGAAAAAATTCTGTGTGCACAATGCCGTTGAGTGGAAACTCTCCAAATCTTCCTTAAAAACACAGAACTCCTCTAAAACTTGGAGTTTCCACTCAATGGCTATTTGCAAATGAAGTCTTTTTGGAGTCAAAAATTCAAATTTTGAAGGGTTTTGCATTTTTGAGGAGGACTTGGAGTTTCTAGTCAGTTTCTGTTCCAAATACTCTGTGTGTACGTAGACAGTTTTTGCTCCAAAAACTCAGCAATGTCCACATATTCAAAGAGTTTATGATGTTGCATAGGTCAGAGTTATCAGAATTGACATCCAGAGGCAAGTCCAATCATGATTTCACTACCGTTAGCATCTTGAAAAGCTTTTTCCAAAGTTGTATCCATTAGTCCATTTTTGCACCACTATTTAAAGGGGTTTTCAAAAAAAAAAATGAAAAATCATAGCGGGAAGCCTTGCCAATAACCAGAAGACAACGTGACCACTGAGGACTCTGATTGCAGAGTCAGGAGACTGGTGGTCAGGACAATTATTGCTGCTGTTGGAGCTGTCATGCTAGAGAATGGAATAGATCCCTGGGGTGACGAAGGCATTATTAGCATGGCTTCCTTCTGGGAATGATTAAAAAAACAAACCCAGAAATATCCAGAAATAATTTGACAATCTCCAGCTCAAATGACATATGGAGGATCAAGTGTCCGCTGGTTGTATTTTGATCATCTATGTCATGGGTCCTGGCTAGTGGTCTTAATGAGGTTGCCCACTATTACATTTCAATACATGTATGGGACCAAAATGGTCTAACAAAAAACCCAATCCCTCACAAACCTCCATACACTGACCCCCAGTCAGAAGAAGCGGACCCTCTCTTTCCTTCAGATGATTCCTTCGAGAGGCATCACAACCTCTATATGTGGTCCTGCTCAGGAAAAGCTAACCCTCTCTTTGATTCAAAGGATTCCTTCCTGGAGACAACACAGTTTCACCACACTGACCATGTATCAAACAATCATTCTCCATTTTGACAAATGAAACATGTGGCGCCCTGGACTAGCCAGGTAGCCACAGACAAAACACACACACACGCCCACCCCCCAGACAGTTACATAAGTCAGACAAAAACCCTTGTTGCCTCCCTTCAGGGTCTGATGTCCACACCAGGTGGGGCGAACCCAGGCGGTTGGCCCCACCCACCGAGGAGTTCACAGGCCTGGAGGCAGGAAAAGCAGTCAGTTCAGTTTAGGAGTGGAGGAGTGAGGAGCAGATCAGTTTAGGAGGTGAAAATGAGAGGTCACGAACTGCGTGTGTCTGGGTTGGAGCCCAGGCACTGACAGCAAAGTTGGCAGACGGTGGTGGCCATCTGCAGGAGTGACGAATCTCCGCAGAACCGTAGGACCGGGGTTGGGCGGTGGCCCACCGGTACCGAATCAGGGACCGGAGTGAAGTTAAGCACACAGGCAGGGCCATCGGACCCCGACCAGGCTTGGAGCCGCCGACAATAGTGAAATCCGAGTGTGACAGGAACTCTAGGGGTTTCCTAACTACCCAAGTCCCGTCAGAAGGCAACCGTCCGCACCGTGAGGATATACAGCCACCGCCACAGGCTAGAGATCCAAGGGCCAGCGCCTGCGGGCAAAACGGGCTCCTCCGGCACCTATACACCGGGGAGCAGACTAGCGTTGGAAACCCATCGTAGTCAACACAGTACACAAAGGTGCAGGGAAAGACAGCCGCCATCACCTGTCCGGGGAGGAACACTGCAGCCGGCTGCTGGACCCGTCTATCCAGCCGTTTGGTTTACCGAGGACTTTGTGCATCTGTTGCTGAGTGAGTACACCAGTGCCATCCGGCACCGCGCCGCGCTGCCCCTGCAACCCTGCACCTCACCAACCCTGCCTCCCCGTCACACCACCGGGCCCCGGGACCACCAACCCCTAGCCATGGAGGGGGAGAACAACATCCCAGCTGCTCCCTACCATCGCTCCCGGGATCCCCGTCACCAGCAGCAGTGGTGCCCATCTTCACCACAACCCGTGGGTGGCATCACGGACTAATTCCCCAAACAAACTACCCCTTTTCATGGGCGAGGACCGCCGCTCGAGTCCCCGGATCCGGCCCACCTCTCGAGCCACCGAGCAGCAGCAGCGTCGGACCCGAGCGTTAGCGAGCGCAGTGCCCCGCCGCCCGCGACATGAACAGGATCTGACCAGTCTACCTACCGGTAGAAGTGCGCCTTGCAGTCCCTGCCGGCGGCGTCCGGCCGAAACTTGAAGCGCCGCCATCTTTGGCGTGAAGATTTCCCGCTCGAGCGTCTTCCTCGAGCAGAGAAGGCGCGAAAGCGAAGCCCCGCCCCCAACAAGCGGAAGTGCTAAAGAGAACCAAGGGGGGACGGAAAGAAGATGTCTGCGCCTGACGGAGCCGTTGGAGGAGTGGTGGTCGCAGCCGCAGCGGTGCCCGTAGATGAAAACGGGGTAGCCCGTGCTCCGGCCGCAAGAGCGGGGGGGGGCCGCGGGTCCAGCGGTCGCCCAGGTGATGCCGTTCTCCCCATCCTATGTGCCTGGTGCTACCTGGCTGCCGCAGTACGATGGGAAGTTTGATGCTTTGCAGGTGTTCCGGAAGAAGATTAGCCCGGTTCTTGATCTATATCCCTTGACCGACAGGCAACAGGCAGCGGTAGTGCTAGGGCAGCTAACCGGTGCGGCTGAGCAGGAGACGGAGACCTGGACCGACGCGGACCGGGCCTCAGTGACTACCATTTTTGAGAAACTCCAAACCGCTTTTGAGACTCGCACGGAAGCGGAGCTGCGGGTGCAGTTTTATCAGTGCCGACAGCAGCCTGTGGATAATATAAGAGACTATGCCTTGCGTCTACAAACAGCCCTCCGTGCGCTGAAGCGAGTGGATACCATTAACGATGTGGACAGCAATAAGATGCTAGTGGAACAATTTTTGCAAGGGCTGGGGTCCACGGAAGACCGCAAGCAGCTACGACTGTGGGCCCTGGAACACCCTAATCTGGACTTTGCAGTATTGAAAGAACGGGCCATCAAGGCCCTGCAAGCCCCAACACCAGACGCCCCTGAGGCGGCCCCATGGCCGGCTGAAACTGCCCCCATCATGGTGGCACCTCCACTCCCGGCTCTACCGGCCCCTTCAGCGCCCGTCGGGATGATGGAGGAACTAGAGGCCCAGGTCCGCTGCATGGATGGAGACCTAGCCAAGATCCTCGCCGCACTCCAGCTTCCGACGAGAGTCAAGCCCCCAGGAGGGATCCAGCTCGCCAACAGCCCGGAGGACGTCCCCTGGATGCAGCAGAGAAGGACCAATGACTCACGGTATGGGCCTCCTATTTGTTACAGGTGCAGCAAGCCTGGCCACTACTCTAGGCGATGCCCATTAAACGAGCAACCCCTGGGGCCAAGGTCCAATCCTCAGGAGTAGACACCAACGGCCCCCCAGACTGGCGAGACCAGTACGTCGGAGCTCGCCCCATCATCCCTCTGGCAGTGGACGGCATCCTGCTTATGGCCCTATTGGACACAGGATCACAGGTAACCACCATACCGTATACACTGTACCAGCAGTATTGGGGTCCTGATGAACTTGCCCCCTCTGATGATAGCTTGACCCTTGTCGCGGCCAATGGACTCCCTCTAACCCAAGTGGGTTACAAACAAGTGACCCTGACCATGGGCCGTGCGGAGCTAAAACACCAAGGAATGATTGTGGTGATGAATGAACCTAGTGACCATAACCCAAAAGTAATCCTAGGGACCAATGTGATGGAGCATTGTATGAGTAAGGTGCTGAGTTTGTTGCAGCAGTTGGCCGCCACAGCAGGAGGAGGCCGACAGAGGGCGGTGCAGCATGAGATCTGGGCCCTCCTATATCGGCAGCAAGTGAATTCAATGGGTGGAGAGATTGGTGGCGTAAGGGTGATGGATGTGGCCCCCTTGGTAGTGCCCCCCAGAAGCGAGATGATGATCTGGTGCAGGGCAGCAGTAGGTCCCCAGGGGCGCGACTACCCGGCAATGGTGGAACCCATGCCTTCTGAACACTGGCCCACAGTGATGGCGGCCAGAGGGGTGGTTGACGTCAAAAAGGGGAGAGTGCCTGTGAGAGTGCTGAATTGTGGGGCGGAAGAAGTTAGGCTTCCCCGTTATGCCACACTTGCCAAGTTGCTTACCCTAAACCCTCACGCCATTCACGAAGCTGCCCCGCCTACCTCAGCACCCCCTGACAGTAACCACATACCCCCCGAACAGTTAGAGGAGTGGTGCCAGGACCTACATATAGGCACCGAAGCCACACCCATGCATCACAAAGAGGGGGTACACAGGGTAGTACAGGAGTATGGACAGGTTTTTAGCAAGCACCCATTAGATTTCGGGAGAATTAAAGGGGTTCAACACCATATCCCTACAGGCCTACATCCACCTATCAAGAAAGGTATAGGCCCATCCTGCCAGCACACTATCAATGCGCTAAAGACATGTTGAGGAACATGAAGGAGGCAGGGGTCATTTGGGATAGTTGTAGTCCCTGGGCAGCCCCGCTGGTGCTGGTGAAAAAGAAGGATGGCACCATGAGGATGTGTGTGGATTACCGAAAAATCACCAGATTACCGTCCGAGAAGAGAACCGTCACCGTTGGGACTGGAGTTGTCCCTGTTGTCAGTTAACTACCCATAACCACATGAGAAATTCCTCATGAACATGGCCGAGAACTAGCAGGCCACCCACGAACTTGTGGGTTTGTAAATAATGTTGTGGGATGGATACCGTTGCCGCCTCCGGAGAGGCTGATTTGGAGGATGGG